>NW_020884877.1:3690375-3951976 GCF_003945725.1 Corapipo altera
TTCATTATGTGTGTTAGGGGGCTCTGCCAGAGTCTTGCTATTCATTACATGCATTAGAGGGCAGGCACCATAATGGGCTGCACTGCTGCACCTTGCCACTCTCTGTGGGAGAGCCCTGACCTGCCTGAGGGGGGGTGCAGGCCCCTGCTGTGGTCAGGCAGCCACTGCTGGTGTCAGCACCCCATGGTTTGCTCTGACCACCAGCTCAGCATGGCTGTTCTGTCTTGAAACCCAGCCTGCAGCAGGCTCACACACCTGTTTTGGGAAGGGATCTGACCACCTCCTGAGAGCACATGGCCTCGCTAGTGCTTGAAGTTCAATCATGCACCTCGTGCCTCAAAATAATCAATAGAGCACAGAAATGCTTTTTCACAACAACATTTATTGCACCAAAGTGTTACTGCTCCTCCAGAACCTTCATGGAGGTCTCTCTCCTTCAGATGCCTCCATTCAGCCAGCGGTTCTTGGCCACCTGCCCTGCACCAGGTCGGGAAGACGGGATGAACTGGAGCAGTTGGGCAATGAGGGCTTGGCAGGGCTCTGGCAGTGGAGGCAGCTCCTCTGGGTACAGCACCCCTTTCTTCTGCAGCTGAGGCATGCTGTGGATGTTGGTATCATCAAAGGGAACACGGCCGACCACCATCATGTACAGCATCACCCCCAAGCTCCACATGTCGTACTTCTTGGCGTCGTAGGGGATGCCCATCAGCACTTCTGGGGAAGCAAAGGCTGCTGTCCCACAGAACGTGGTGCTCAGGTCCGGGTAGCCGTGGATCTCCTTGCTAAAGCCAAAGTCACTGATCTTGGCGCGGCGGCCGTCGGCGGTGAGCAGCACGTTCTCACACTTGAGGTCCCGGTGCACCAAGTTGCGGTCGTGCAGGTAGCGCACAGCCCTCACAACCTGCACAAAGATGTCCCGGGCCTTGGGCACGCAGGGCAGCTTTCCCAGGTGCTCCACCAGCTGCAGCAGGGTAGTGTCCATGGCTTCCATCACGATGTAGAGCTTCCTATTGCAGACCTCGATGAGCTCAAAGACGTGCACAATGTTGGGGTGCTGGATCTTGCGCACGATGGAGAGCTCCCGAGGCAGAAACTTGTACACAACGGCTCGGGATGCTCGTTGCCGATCCACCACCTTGACGGCTAAGGGGCCCTTGTGTTTGCTGGAGGTGGCTGCTTTCACCTTGGAGAAGCTGCCCTCCCCTAATGTTTGACCCAGCCTGTAGCCCAGCTCATTAAGTAGCCTTTCTCCTCCATCGTTTTTTGGCATGATTTGTGATCGCGATGGGCTTGATCAGAGCTCATGTCTTGCTCCAGAATTTGAAAGGTGTGATGTCTGGTGCATGGCAGCTCTCGACCTTCGCCTATGGCAACCACTGGTTCCATGGATGCCTCTGTGGGTTCCACGCCCCTCCCAGGCATTGTGATGGGGTGGAATGTTGTGCAGCAACACTTTTGAGATGTGACATGAGCGTCTGGTTGGTCCCCTCTGCTTATGAGATGCCCAGACACATGTTGGGGGAGAACTCTGCTGGGGATGGATATTTCAGAGTTTTTACTCTTTCAGCCTCATCACTGGAGTTCTAAACATAGGGTTATGTGGATGAAGAGAGTTTAATTGTTAGTTTTCTGGGATGAGGGACCCATTTGGGGACCTGTACCATTTTTCTGCAGGTTATTAGTTACATTAAATCCAAACTACACAGAATGGTAAAAAGGAGTGACTTCTACTGGCACTAACTGTGAACTACCTTGTCTAGCTATAAATACTGACTTCTTTATGGTGATGGTGCATGGAGACTTTTTGACCTTGTGTGATGTGGACAGGGAACTTTAAATGCATCTTTCAGAAGAAAGAGCTGTTCAGTCTCTTGAACTTGGAATTTCTCTCCATCTATTTTTATCAAAATTATATTTTTGAGACAGAGAAAATGAGATTTTAAAAGGTTTTAGTCAGTTTTACTTGCCATAAGGTGGCTGTCAAATTGAGCAGAGGGCAGCTGGGCTGGGCTACAACATCCACTCCAGAGAAAAGCATCCCTCCCATCGCACGCTGCATCTCAGGCCAGTGTTGACTCCTTCCTACAGGTGCTGCATCGTTGGTTTTCACAAATAGTTGTTTGTGGTTTGTGCTGTTTTTTTTAAGCTGCTTGAGGATCCTGTCTTTCCTGCAGTGCTCAGATGTCCTTTCCAGCTGTACAAAGAAGCCTAGGACCACAAAACCCCTGTCTTCCATGTCTTCCAAATGCTATTTTTAATTTTTGAATATATGTTTCACTTTTCAAGCTGGTTTTAAAGAAGAATAGTAATCAGCTGAAGATGGAAGAAAATCTTTCTTTTAAGTCCATCTTGTCAGTATTCTGAGGTGACACAAGGAAATTAAATTAGCTAAAAGCTACAAACACAGGTCTATGTGTGCTGTGGGGGTGCTTTGCTCTGATGCTAAGAGAAAGTAATGTAACCACCATGTCGAGTTTTACCTGCCTAGAAGTTGTGGGTCCAAACCAAACCACTTTCCCACTTCAGAAGCTATTTATACAGGCCAGTTGGGAGTATGGGTATTCAACATGCCGTGGAAGTGTGGTTGGCAGGCATGTACCACCAGGCATGGACCATCAGGCTCTACCACCAGACATGCCATCAGAAGGCCAGACAAGCAGCATGTACATTACATGATGGAGGATTTGCTCTTGTGCAGAGGCTGCCCTGCTACCCTGCCTGGTAGCATTCCAGGTGAGACTGAACAGGGCTCTGAGGAACCTGATCCAGTTGAAGATGTCCCTGCTCATTGCAGGAGGGTTGGACTGGAGACCTTTAACTGTCCCTTCCAACCCAAACTATTCTATGACTCTATGCTGGCCACTGAAGAACACTCTCAGTCCATTCTTATCTCCCCTGAAGAGAGCGCAGGCCCATTTGACAGCAAGGACCTTGCCTGGGGCTGATGTCTTTGTGGAGGTTGAGTGGAGGGAATCCCACACGCATGCAGAAGTGCAGGACAATTTACCCAGCCAATGCTCCTTTTCTGTTTGGGCCTTCACATAAATGCCCCCAGATTTCTTATTTCCGAAGCGGATCAGAAAGAAGCCATTTCCAGAAGATCCTGTTCAGAAACTGTGGTTACTTAAACACAGAACAATCCCACCTAGCAATCAGTAGGCCAGATGCAGAAAGCTGGATTTTGCTGGATACGCATGATTTCCTGACATATTTAGCCCTTGAGTCATAACCACAGTGACTTCAGCAGAGGCCTGAGCTGGACTTTTTGGAGGAGCTAGAAACTTTGAGATGGCTAAACATAACCAAACCAACCTGGGCATTTTTACAAGGGAAATGCTTAGACCAGGTGGCCCTTCCTCACTATCAGAGCACTTCTGGAAAATGCCATTGCATGTTTCAGCGAATAGAAAGATGTGTTTGCAAATGTCTATAGGGGCTTGGATGATGCTCAGTATGTCTTTCAAAATAGGAATGGGCAGTCACATTAAAGGCATGTTCCCAAAGCTTACAGGTAAATCCTTCAAAGGGAAACCCCTTTGAAGCCCCTACAGTAACATAATCAGAAGAGGGAGTGCCCACACTGCCGTGTCAAAACTGAAGTGGCAGCTGCAGACGAGGTTGCAATGGTAAGGAGTAATGTTGTGGAGCTCTGCACTTCTGGTAATTCTCCATCTGCTTGAGGGAGTAGGTCACTTTTGGGAAGTTTTCCGCAATCTTGGCTGAGGTGGGCAGTTTTAGTCTCAGCAAGCCCTTCTCTGAGCCCAGAAAAAGCCTTGTGCAGTTAGATGCAGCTGGAGCATCCTGGCGGCTGAAGAGCTTGAAGGAGACATGAAAGAAAGCCCTGGTTTCCCAGGAAGGAAGCAGCTATCGTAGCAAACGCTCCCCCTCCTGTACGCTCCTGGCTGAAGCTCTGTGAGCTGTCTTGGCTGCAAGCATCACTGCTTGCACTGTGCTCCTGCCCCAGAGCTGACAGAATGGCCTGGGACTGATGCAAACAGCTCCAAAGAGAGACAGCAAGAGGCATGGATGAGAGGTTTTGGTTTGGTAGGAAACTGTCAGGCCGAGGGGGAGGAAAGACAGCTGAGCTCAGCTTTCTGTGCTGTACTTAGATCTCAGAGAAACAGATTTTTGCCTTGTTGGCTGCTGGCTCAACATTTGTTGGTATAAAAATGCACCAAAAAAAATCCCTTTTGCTTTCAGTCCTTGTACCTCAAGCACTGCTAACTGTGATATAAATATTTAGGTCACACCAGTATACTTTAGTAGTGTACTCAGTACCAACATATATAAGAGGATGCTGAGCTTCTGCTCTTTCTAGTGCATTTTTTGCATCAAAGCTGTGTTTGTAGAACTTAATTGTTCCATTGCTCTTGTTGATGACAGCAATTAGAAGTCAGGCAGCAATTACTGGTAAATGTGGTATGTGAGCAGGAGGAGCTAGTCAGCAGAGGTATAAATTATTGGAGCTCACTGTCAGGGTTTTCATTAAGGGATGTTTCTGACTCTAGTGGCATGGTTGTGCATCAGTCTGGGATGCAGTTAGTCCCTCTGCCAAAGAGGATAGCTGCTGAAGGACCATCCAGGCTGCTGTACCCAGAGAGCTACCCTGATGCCCCAAAAGCAACTCACCTACTAAAAACTCAGCATAAGTCTCTGAGTAAGTTCATTTGGGTGAGTCCTGCATTACCCAGGATGGGACTGATCACCAGAAACCACACTATGCTGGGCATCTCGCATCAGAACAAGGAGAAGCTTTGAGTTAACCCTCTCTGGGCCCTGGATGTGTTACAATTACACCATAAGGTTTTCCCTCAAGTTAACTCAGCCTTGCTGAGAAGTTAAAACAGCTCAAGGTCTCTAGTCCTCTGCATGGAGTACAGCTACCTTCAACCAGAGAGGAACACACAAGCCATGAGATGTAACAGAGGAAGGTTTTTTTTCTTTCTGCATCATCCCATAGATTTTTTTCACTAAAAGCATGCCTGTGCAGTCCCTTTTGGGGGTGCTGCCCTCTTGACGAACCTCAGCAAGGCAGCACAATCTCAGTGTAATTACTGAGACAGCAGATGAAATGCAGTATGGCCAACGAGGGAGTGAACAAGAGAGCCAACAGATGCTTTGGGGACTCCTCCCTCTCCCCTGTGAACCCATCACCCCTGAGGTCCTCCGTCCTGTGCCCAGTCCCTCAGGGCAGGGTTGTGTGAGTCCCACTGGCATGGGGGGGCAGAAGGGCAGAGCAGCCACATGGGCTCAGATGCCTGCCATTGATCCGATGACAGACTGACATCTCTGGGGCAGGGATTTCATATGTGAGCGGACACTGTTGAACATAATATAGGTCCTGCTGGCACAAGTATACCAAAATATAACTCCTGTGAATGCAGATGTCCTAGAAGCCAAAACAAAACGTATTTTTATACCTTATGCCATGAGGTTGTAAGTTACAATGTGTAGAACAACCTCTGCACTTGCAAAGAGCCCTTGAGATTTCTTTAAATACCTCTGTTTCCATACAAGCAGAAATATTTTGCCCAAGGGTTGTAATGTTCAAGACTGGTCAACGAATTCCTAAGTGCCCACTTTGTGGCCAGTCCATGACCAGATCTTATTGCTTAGCACCCTGTGAACGTGGGAATGGGCAAACTGATGCACAAGAAGTAAAAATAATGTTAACATTTTTGCTTGACTAAGTCATTATGGATAGCACAAAGGGCAACCACAGTTTTTCCCAGCAGATGCTGAAGATACCAAGATCTTTTGGTCAGCAATGGGTAAAGAAAACCTTAAACAAAAGTTTCTATGTTTTATCCTGTAGCTGATTTTATTACCTTTAAAAAATCAGATTGTTTTCCTTTCACAGAGAACGCTGGCCTGAAAAGAAGTGTGCTGCTCACAGCACTATTTTCCATCCATCTGGTTGCTGCAGGTGCATAAGGCTGGTGAAAATTTTGCAGGTGAGAATTACTCTGTAATCCCATGGAGTTATACTACACCCTCTAGGTATCAGGACCAAAGGGAACAAGCCAAGGTGAGGCTAACTTGTATATGGGTATAGCCACTCATCAGCTAGGGCATAGCCAGTAAAGAAAATGACACTTGGTAAGTATTCTCATTTTTCTAGAGATGTTATTTGCCCCTTTCTTGCCAAGAACTCTTCACTGAGCTGTTTAAAGGTAATTGATCGCTGGCCTGTCTGATATCTGAGCAGCTGGAAAACGGGGCAGATCCCATGAAAAGCCGCTGAATCCATGCCACCTCAGGAGCTGAACTGCTGTCATTACCCTAGATCCTTTCCTGCAAAACCAACCTGTCTGTGTGGTTATTTTAGAAACTGATGTTGAACAGACCTGGGAAGTCAAAGGTATAAACCTAACTGGAAAGCTTTGTCTGTGAGCATTGTGCTTGTGTGCAATGGCAGCCTAAATTTGTGGCTCCTGACTGGCAGCAACAGCAGCACAGGCAAGGGGGAAAACCAAAGCTGCAGGTAGTCAGAAAGCTGTGCATGGTAAGGTGTTGCTTTTGCTTTTTCTTTTTTTCCTCTCATGTTCCAGGGATTGGTGTCTGTTTAAAATACTCGGGCTATGTTAAGGTTTTTATCCCTTTGGCAGATAAGGAGATTTGGGACCTCACATTCCCGGTGTTCAGAAGCAGCTGTGATTCCTACAGCTGCTTGCTGTCAGATCTTGCCCTTACCCTCTTTTCAAACAGAATAAACTAGTGAAGCTGGCTGTGGGACTAGTACAAAGTCTCCTAGAAATTCAGCAGGATGAGAGGAACATCATCAAACTCTGCGGATATTCACTTGATTAAACAAGATTGTTCTGACACCAAAGAGAAACCTGAGGCTGGCACGCCTCATGTGTCAGAAACCTCTCTTCATGTAAACAAGAATTTAAACTGTGTGAGGGACATAAACTGGGTTTGTAAGCCATCAGAGGGAATAGTTACGTGGCAGTAGGCCATACCACCAACTCTTGGAGCAGCTTGTGAGTGCCTTGTAGGTGCCAAATGAGATGAAAGATGGCAGGGCTAATGAGCTGGTCTGCAAACAGGATTTTGCAGCTGGCATCGTCAGGCTGCACCTGGCAGGAATCACAAACCTGAAGGCAATAAACTAGAGTGGAGTAGGAGACAAAAAGGGCTAAGCAGGCATTGGTAAGTGTGTTTCTGGAGGAGTATGAAGGCTCTTTAAGTAAATTTGTCTTTGAGAAGCTTTGCACCAAAATTCTTATGGAAAGAGGAAGCAAAGTGAGATCATATGTCTCCATCCTTGTGGTAAGTGGAAAGTCATGCCTGGCTTGTCAGAGCTAAGGAAACCCAGCTGTGTAGTTAAGCAAGCTTTACTTTTTGGAGCTGGAATGCCTGCTGAGAGGAGAAGGCATGGCTGGGGAGAGAGGGAAGCAGAGAGGACTTGGTCTCAGAGCTCACCACACCCTTTCCTGGCTGGATGTGTTGATCTCCCTGTGTCTTTGTTCAGATGGCTCCTTCCCACCACCTCCCTTCCGAAAGCTGGGAAGCTATTTCTCCCTTGGCCCATGCTGCAGACACTTGGCTTGGCCTTCAAGTGGCTGATTCCTGAGTGCTTACCAGGGAGATCCTCCAAACATCCTCCCAAGCCAAAGCGAAGGGCTGAGCAGCACTGACAGGCTGCTGGGTCGAGAGGAGCACTAAGCTTGCTCTTCCTGCCCCTCCTCAAGGCTGGGGAGAAAGTCCAGGGAGCCGCTGAGATCCTTCTTGGCGCTGGACAGCTGGTAAAGAGAGTGTGGGTAGGAACTGGGGCTCCATGCTGCACATCTCCTGAAAGCAGGGAATATTTCTTTCTCTCCTTGTTGCTTCAGCATCCACAAATCTCTTCCTATAGCTGAAATATTACATGCCTGCCACTGCTGGTGACTTGCTTATCTGTGTTTGTGTGCCTGCTGTCTGTCCCCAGGCAGAGCTGGCTGGTGTTCCATCATGGCTGGCTGTCAGACAGGAGGGAGAGGGCTTCAGGTGAGGATTTATGCAAGGCAAAGCTTTCAAAAGCCACAGCAAATGCCTCTCGGAATTGGAAATGGGTGGTGATGAGGGTAGAGAGAAAAGTTGGGAAGTGAGAAGTTTTTCTTACCACATCAAATAATGTCTGTTAAATCCAAATACAATTTAGAAAAGCAGGTAAGCCTTTTGTGGTTAACTATCCCAAATGAACAATACTTAAATTTCTTCCTGGGGAGAGCATTCTGTATTCGGGAAGAAATTTAGCTGTCTGGCACTTGTTGTAATTAATTTGTGGCCAATTAAGGACTGCAGAATTCAGTCTGTAATTAGGATATGACAGCCTACGGTACACAGGGTTGGAAAGTTGATGGCAAAGTGTTATAGCTGCGAAGCACGTGTTTAAATGCTTTTGAATGGTATGGATGTTACCAGAGGCTGATTTCATGAGGTACTGTGGAGTCACGTTCTAAAACCTTTTCTGAAGGTGCTCAACCTGAGGTGGCTTCTTCCACAGGTCTGGTTAGCCCTGGGTGAGCCAGTCTTGTACCAAGAGACTGGGAGGACTGGAGTTAGAGGCTAGATGTGCAAACCAAAGAGCTTCAGAGCTGTCAAGTCTGATGAAAAAGTTCAGACTGAGGTTTGGAAGACAGTAAGGACAAATTCTAAAGGTACATTCTAAGTGGCAGAAGGAGGTAATCTTGGACCAGATAGTTGATGTGTGCATATCAAAGAGGAAGGGAGGCAGGCAGGCACTTTTGGAACAAGGCTGAGGCAGCTGACAGCGTCTGCAGGTCTGTTTGCAGAACAGACTCCATCTGTTTACTCCATTCTATACCTCCCTGCACAGGCTTTTATGGTATTTGAAGCTGAAACTGCCTGAGAAATCAAGCAAGAAAATAGCCATGACCCTGAAAGGAAAAACCACCAAGGCAGACTGAGGCTTATCACATGCAGCTGTGAAGGGACGGGTGGTTTGGGTGGGCAGCGAGTATGGACCTGCTCGCAGCAGTAGCAGCAGCTCCTGCTTTACATTTGCTGCTCTGCTTTCCAGCAAATGGAGTTTTTGCTGCTTTCCTGCTTGCATGTTTCTCTAAAAGGGAAATGAATCCATTGAAGGCAGAAGCCAGGTGTTACCCTCACTGTGCTGGCAGTGGCTGCAGAGCACGGAGCTGGGCTGGGAGGGAGGGATGGTGTGCCTTCACCCCACTGCTCAGACAGTGGGGTGAAGTATATATAATATCCATATTATATATATAATATCCAAGTATATATAATATATATATATAATAAGCCATGAAGTATATATAATATCACAGTGCCCAAGACAAGAGTAATACATAATGTCACAGTGCCCTCTTGGGGGCAGGTGTTCCTTGGAAATAGACCTTTATGATTTTGTGTGCTGTGGATCTCATTGCTCGCTACTGTTGTTTGTTCCTCATGCTGCCTGGCTAAATCATGGAAATTCCCACTGACCTCTACTCCTTAAGAAGAGTTCAGAGTTTTGGCCTTGGGTTTTTATTTTTCTGTTATTTCTCTCCTGCTGATCTGCACTTTAAAATGACTGGGGTGAGGAGCTCCTGAGTGAAGATGGCAGTCTGCCCTCAGAAATGAAACCTGTCTTGTTTAAACGCTGTCAGATGAACTCGGTCCCAGCAAGAAACAAATTGTTTTAACAATAGATTTAATTAGCTGGTGTTTGTATTCCTTCACCGTGTGCTCGAGTCCTGGTGCACCTGCTGCTAGACCTGTCTGAAAGCCCTGGCATCGCCTGCCCAGGAGTGTGAAGAATGACTGAAGTGTTAAATAAGGACGTGGATAAGTGTGGCAATTCCCCGCTGACTGACGGAACAGCCTGGAGAGGAGGGGACTGTGGCCAGTCTCTCTTCCCCTCTAGCTTTTGCAGTAGAATCTTTTGTTAAATGTTAAAAAGGAATAAAATGTAAATAAAAACACAACTTCCAGTAAATATTTGGGATGATCACAGTTAATATGGCTCTTGATGACCTACTGTTGCTATTAATGCTTTGAATGTAGGATACATAAAACCAAATACTTTGCCTGTACAGGAGCCACTCTGACTCACACAAACTGGCCTCTTCCCTCAGGCACCTAGTGACAGGGCAAGGAGAAATGGCCTCAAGTTACACCAGAGGAGGTTGAGTTTGAATATTAGGAAAAGTTTCTTCACTGAAAGAGTTGTTGAGCACTGGAACAGGTTCCTCAGGGAAGTGGTGAAGTCACCATCCCTGGAAGTGTTCAGAAACTGAGTAGACGTGGCACCTCAAAATATGGTTTAGTGGGCATGGTTGTTATTGGTCAAAGGTTGGACTTGATGATCTTGTCTGTTTTGTAATACAGACCTATCATTTCTGTGATTCCTTCTGTTTGTGGGGTTATGAAAGAGTCTCTGTTTTATGGAAGATATGAAATGACAAACCTTTGCATTCGTGACAGTTTTTCCCCTATGTACACATACAAGGCTGCATGTGTGGGTTTGGAGATTGGTTTTCTTTTGTTTTGTTTGATGGTTTTGGGGTTTTTTTCTGAACAAATCTAGCTAGAAGCCTGCCTGTGGTGAGGATTCAGTTGAAATAGATGTGCTACCTGGCAGATGAGTCCATGACCCTAAAAGCTGGTTTCATTGAAAAGCCAGCCTCAAAGATTGATGCTGAGGACTTCCCTATTTTAGACTTTTTTTCTATTTCTAGATCTAGTTTACTTTACATCAGAAATAGAATTTTCCTAAATGCCACACCTGAAAACTTGTTCTGGGCCCTGCCAGTCAGTCTTTCGTGTTGCTGCTTCTCCCCTTCTCTCTTCTCATGTCATCATGTCCCTAAAGATAACACTTTTACAGGGCAGCCCTTGGACATCATCTAGCAATACCAGACAGCACAGTCGGTTGGAAATATGGAGCATGGGCAAAAAAATCATGGTGTGAGGAATGCTTATCCCAGTAGGTGCAGTTAGGAAGTGTTAGGATAGATCTCCTGTTTTCCTTGGTTAGTTACCCTTTGTTAGCTGGGAGCGGGGAGAAAACCTTGTATTTCTGAGCACACCTTGCTTCGTGTGCTGAAACCTTTTTCCTTGCAAAGGCAACTCTTGGTCTCCCCAACTCCCTGGTTTCCTTCTAAGCTCTGACAAGGTAGGACACAGAATCTCTTACATGCTGGCTTCGTTTCCTTGGTTCTTGCTTGGCCTTGGCCTGTATAAAGGCATTGCCTGATTTCATTTTGCTGCTCAGTGGCTCTGTTTTAAGGGTTGTTTGATTGCTACTTACTGGATCTTGCTCTCAGATTGTTTTAAATTCAGCAAGATCTAACTGCGTGGCCTGAGCTGGTTTGTGCCAGGCAGGACTACAACTGAGTATTTTAGGAAAGTATCTGTATTTTAGGAAAGTATCCTTTTTGTGGACAAGGGAAGAGGAGGAAAAACCTACTATTTGAGAGGCTGTGATAGTCTTGCAGGGCACGGCCTTGGCACATGGACAAATGATAGCTTCTGCCAGGGACATGGCTTAAATCTGCTCAGTTCTGGACAGCCTGAGAGCCCATGAGGAGCAGAGTCCAGCCATGCCCTGCAGGCAGTTGTTCCAGGGTGAGTGAGGCAGGATCTCCTCCTGCAGCCAGTGCCAGGGCACTCAGAGAGCAAAGCAGGGAGGTTGCTGCTGCTCATGCTGTCTCTGCCTCTGGCATGCAGGAGCAGGCTTTGAATTTTAAGCAGAGAAAAACCTCTCTTATGCAACTGTTTTCTTCCCTCTCAGTTGGTTTATTTATACAGCTTTCAGAATTTTTTTTTTTTTTTTTGAGAAAAGAAGTGGATTTAAACCCTCTTTTGCTGTCTCATCAAGCCTGTATCAGCAGGTTGCAAAGGTAGCAAGGTGAGCAGGAGTGCAGTGATGGCATCTCTGGGCTCTTAGGCACTGCTAGAATTCTGGCAGTGGTGGGAATCAGGTACAGTTGGTTTGTCAAGACAGTAAATGTTTTATTCCTCGCAGATATTTGTGTGGCAGGTAGGTGCGATAGAGAGGCATCAGTGAGGCATATCATTAAAGTGATATTGTCTCCTTGTATGCTCTTCTTTCTCCAAGTCTCACTCCAGTGTCCTGAATGCACAGTGGGCATGGAGAAGAAACAAGGTAGGGTTTCATCAGTAGCTGTCAGAAGCAGAAATAAGTGACTTCAAGTCATATAATGTCACTCAATGTGTACCTGCTTGTGCTGGCCATACCTCGTATTTACATGGTGCCACCAGAAACTGTTCTTAAGTGTTAAAATTTAAATGAACACATGGTCCTGCAGGCTAAATCTGTTACCAGTGATAACATTTCCACTGTAGTTTGTTTTGTAGCACCTCAAGAAAAGCAAGTGATTGGAGTGATTTATTTTCAATCCCAAGGAAAAAAATAGCCTTAGAGCCTTTTTGAGCTCCAGAGGAAAAGCAACCACAGTGCTGGGTAGGCAATATCTGCAGTCAGGGAAGTGACTGATAACAACTTTCTCATCTTATCACTTCCCAGATAAGTTTTTGCTATAGGATGCAGACATGAAAGAGTCTCTAGGGTCCTTCCGCCCTACATGGGAACTGCAGCAACAGTCCTGGCACAGCTTGAGAAACTGGTCAGCTCTTAGTCACTGTGTAAGAACTCTGTTGACTGATGAGGTTTGGTGGAGGCACAAGGACCCTGGGATTTGGACAGGGTAGTATATGGTGTGAATTACACCCACAGCATGAAGGGTCCCCAGGCACCCCTGTGTTTCATTTCACCCAGGTAAGTGATAAGTGAATTGTTACCCCATGCACATCTGGGTGTAGCTCGTACTTCTGGGACATGGGTCGTGGCTGTGCCGTGACAGGCTGGTTGGTCACAAAGGGAATGTGGCAGTAACCATCCAGAGACTCTTCAGATCTTGGTCACTTACCAGTTCCTCGAGTGGCTTCCCATGGATATTGCACAGCAGCAATGACAAAATCAGACCACTGCAATAGACAGATTACTTCCCTGTGTGACGTACATGTGAGAAGTTGCTTTGGCATCAGCTGAGAAAGCCTCTGAGGGCTAGTGAGCAAGTAGACACCACCTGTGACTAAAGCCTCCCCAAAAGGTGTGGTCAGACTTGGATTATGTGCAACCAGCTTTTCAAAAGGGAAGCACTTGATGATGGCTCTCTTCCCTCCTACTGTCCCTCTTCCTAGGTGTCTTAAGTTCCCAGGTGAAATGCATCATCCCTCTGTAGATTTTACAGCTCCAGTTTCTGAGGGGGGAAATTTGAAGGGGAGTTTCTAGGTCTGAATTACTGAGGAGAAAAATACCTGTTTAGGAGATACCTTTTTGTATCTCTTTTCCTAGTAGGAAAATGTTCTTTATACTTATAAAGAGGGGAATTTCCCACCTAGCTGCTTTGTTGTCAGCTTGGATGCTCTTTTGTCTCCTTACTGGCAGACACAGCCTCTGGCAAGGGAGAAACTGCTGTTTCTCCAGCCCCTTTGAAGTTCTTCCTCACCTCTCAGAATACCAAACATATCTGATAGGTCAGACTTAACTGCAAGATGCCAATCAGGCAACTTGTCCTCAGGCATGGGAAAAGGCCCTGAATTATGAAACCTTCAGTTATTCTGTAGCCAAAACTTGTGGATTCTCACAGTGCTGTGGTGACCCCTAGGTGGAAAATGTCCTCCTGGCAGTGGTCAGGAGAGCATAGCAAGCCACTGCTGGTGCTTTCCAGGCAGTGCATTTGCTCTCTGTAGCCCCTCTCCCCAATCTCCTTTAGAAGGATCTGGTTTTTAGGCACTCCTGCTTTATCTTCCTAACTCCAAAAATAGATGTCTCTGTCTAATTATACTTAATGCTTCTGGGTGCATAATTGCAGAAGCCAGGGGAGAGTGCAGTGTTTTGGTTCCTCATCTTTCTTATCCAGGATTTCATTAACGACAGCTGATTGTCCCATCAACATGTCCCCTGCATGCATGATTTACAGTCTCTCTTATCACAAATTGATCAACTTTTTCCTGCTCCTTTCCAGCTTCCTTGTGTTAACCATGGATAGATGATGGTGGCTGGGCTGATGTTCCTGAGGCAGACAAGGGAAGAGGAGCAGCATGTCCTGCAGCTCCCTCTCCTGTGCATGCCCCTTGAGACATAATGATCTACCTCTGCTACAGCTGGGAGACTTGCTGGACAAGGCACTGGGTGGGCAGCAATTATACTTGCCCTGGTGCCTGCCTGCACACCTCCTGGAGGCACTCTTACCACAGGGCCATTTCACAAGGCCTCCTTGGAGCCGTGAGCCTCCTCTTTTCTTCTTGGATCAACCTCAAAGGGCATTTTACTTCCTTGCTTCCTAGCACAGAACTTGTGTGGGCACACTGGCATTTCCAACCCTCTGCCATAAATCTCGGAGGGACCTTTCAGTTCCTCAAATCCTCAGATAAAATATTCTGGGGAAACTCTGCTACATGCTTTCCCAGTCTCTGAGATATGTGATGTGATTTTTGGGGTTGTTCTGTGCAGAGCCAGGAGTTGGACTCAATGATCCTTGTGCATCTGTTTCAACTCAGGTTATTCTGTGATTCTATGAGGTGGCTACTGTCAGGGACAGGGAAGGGCACTGGAAAGATTGCCCACCCAGCCTGGCTATTCTTGCATGCATCTTGTGCTGAAGAAAAAAAAAATTAGCTGCTTGGTGTTGTCATGGTGTTGCCTCCTGCCTCCTGTTTCACTTTGCTCTGCGTGGGCAGATGTCACCTGTTTTCTTTCTAAGGTGACTGTCAGCAGTGCTGTGAGTCTCAGCTAATGCAGGAGACCCTAACGAGTGACACCTGATGTAAAACCAGTCCCCTGCAGCGCTGCACCTGCCTGGGAAGCTGCATCTTAGACAGCTTTTGCTTTACTGCCTCTACCTGTCACAAGCCCAAGTATTAAAAACTAGAGCCTTTGACTGAAACCTGCCAGAAATTATGTCTGCTTCTCAGTGCCTGCCCAAGCCCTCCCTGGAGACAGACCTACACCCAGTGTGGATGGAGGTTTGCAGAGGGGCTCTGCAGAGGTCAGATGTACCTATCTGCTTCCCATGGAGCATTTCTCCCTGCACAGGGTCTCGAGCTGGGCAAAAATATTGCTGTTGCAGGAGATTTCCATTTGGTTGCCTATCCACAGGCTCAGGGCAGCTTTTCTCTAAATAGTTAGCAAAGAGCAGCTTTCCAGTTGTCTAGGGGGACATCTTAGCTGCTGCAGGATGGGCAAAGGGAGGACTCATCCCTGCGTGGCAGCAGAAGGCAAAGCTGGCTGGGCTGGGGCAGCAGGGAGGGCAGGGGAAGGTACTGTTGAGAAAGGAAGATGTTTGTGGCCGTGCTTCATGCTGGGAGCCTGTGTGGAGGGTTATCATTTATCATCGGTCTTTAAGTGCTTGCTCTACATCCTTCCTTTGGGGAATCAGAGCCACTTTGTAATTCACTGATTTTGGCATTTATAAGATTTATTTTTCTGCCAAACTATTGTAGGATAGGGGAATCTGGGGCAGGTAGGTAGCTTTAAGAAGCATACACCTCTTGAACTGAAAACAAGTTTTTTATCTCCTGTTCTAAATCTCTTACTTCTCCAATGACCTCTCTGACAGATCCCCAGGAAGCAAAATAAACATGGGGTTTGGACTGGTTTATTCTGCAGAACAACTACTTGCAAAATCAATGGTGTGTTGTTTTTCTTCTCCTTTGCTGAAGCCAGAAATAGGTCAGGCAGCAAACCAGCATTTCTGAGGCAGCCAGGAGTGACTGGTGTATGTAGGTGTGTTTCAGAGGTGGCCTCTCTCTGGGGTTAATGCTCTGCCTAAAATCCCCTCATCTCCCTTCTGCTAGGAGAAGGAGGAAGTGAATTGTTTGCAGCAGAGAAATGAAACCACTTAAGATTTCCTTGAACAAAGAGGGTAGGTTTTTCAATAGAAAATACATCTGGTACATCCTCCTACAAGGCACTGTGTCCGTGACACTCAGCTCCACTTGTTCATGCCTGACGTCTGTGCCTGGGAGCCTCAGCCCTTTGCTCAGACCCCCTCTCATTAACGCTGTACCTTGCCTGCGGTTAGGCTGTGTAAGGCAGAAAATCTTAATGGAAGTGAATAAAAGACTCTTGCGTTGTATGAAGCTATTCTGGATCACATATGGGGTTGTCAGGTCTATTCTAAGTCATGTTAAAGTTAATATGGTCACAGCAAGACAGCAATATTCACAGCATTTTAGGTCTACTCTTCAGTAAGGTTGTCCCACTTAATTTCCCTTGGAAAATCCTAGCCTTGGTGATTGGCTTTATTTTCTGCAGATCTTTCAGATCTTTGCTTGTCTCTTTTGACTGTCTGGCAGCATTTTCACTGACACAGGCTGTAACAAGCTGCTGCATGGGCTTTCACAAGCAGTCACTGCCTTGGAAAAAAGAGGGGTCTTTGTTTTCCCATGTGCCATGTGTCCCCCTGAGTGTGAAATCAAGCACACAGTCAGGGCATGAGGGTGACAGCCCACAGACCATTTCGTATTGCTCTTAATTGTTGGGGCAGCAGAGGAACAGTAATTAGACACATGCAATGTTCTATTTCCTACCTATACTGTGGGGTTTTTAATATCAAACTGGCTTGCTTTGAAAGGGTGAGCTCCTGGACCTCAAACCTTGGAGACTCTAGGCAGCTGCCACTGATGTGCATGGGCTGACAGCTGCAAAAATGTCTCTCTCTCCACTTCCAATTCATGTCAAATAGTGGAAGGAGCTTGAGGGTTTTCTCCACCCAAGGTCATAGGAAAGAATTTTATAAAAGCAAACAAACCATCAGCCTGTTTTGGAAAATGCAAATGAGAAACCTGCTTTATCACAGCATCTGAATGGGAGCTGCTTGCAGAGGAAAGCTAAGCAAGTCAGAGATTGGAAATGGCCTTCCAGAGCTTTCACGCTGCTGCCACGTGGCTCTGTCACCAAGGACTACTTGCTAGCACAGGTGCTGTGACAGGCCCCTGAGAGTCCTTTCCTTGCCAGCTTCTTCACCAGCTCTTCAGAAGACACCAGAATAGCTCAGATAACACCTAGTGAGCTCATGCTTCCTTCCACATGCAGGTCTCTTTCAACATGTCCCGTGTTGGCTGCAGCCTCTTGCACCCTAGTATGCAAATAGCTCCCTCCAGTTCAGAGAACACACAGCTAAATTGAGCTTTTTGCACTGTGACTTTGTAAATTCTCCTCTCTTTGAATTGTTGCATGACAGAGGTCATGACCAAATACAGTGTCAGAGGGAAGCTCATTTTTCAGCTCCATTCGTGTTTGGTATGATCAGCATAACATCACTTCCTTTCTGTGGAACTTGTAGGCTGACTACATGCAAGGAAGAGAGCTTTTACCCATTCCTGTTGTTATTGATGGTCATTATAGCAGGCACAAGGAACAGGCAACAAGACTGAGATCCCATTGTGATGCACAGTGCATGAACACTGAGTGTTATGCTGGCCCTGCTTTGTATCAGAGTCTAATTATAGCCTGTCACAGTCAACAAACCATTTTTTCTACAATGAAAACCACACATGCTGTGTATTATACAGTATGCTAAAAGATATTGTGAAAGCAGAAGAAAAGAGCCCCTGACTTCTCATTTATGATGAATTTTTGTTAGTATGTATAATTTATCTATTCAATAAAGGGTAGTTATTCCCATATTGACCTACAGGATTTTAATAAAGGGTAACTGTGGCCTGACAACCTTCTTTAAACACCTACTTAAAAAGTAACAGATGTTAGGCTAGCATGAATAAAATTCTGTGAACAGGTTTGGGTTTTTTCATTTTGTGTACCTCCTTAGCCCACCCCAGCAGTGAAGGAGAGCTTCTATTTACATAATTATTAGAATTTCGATGATTAAAGTCCTTGCCCTGCCCAGCCTCAGTGTCTCAATGGTGTGTGATCTCCTCCTTTTCTGCTCTCTCAGTGCACACCTGATTGCCAGCATGCACAGGGCCCAGTTTTTCAGTCAGGGACTGTAAAACTAACACTGTTAACAAAGCCTGGAAAGGCATGTGGGGTGAGAACATATGATGGTGTTTTGTCCCTGGGCTTTGCCATGAAAACTTCTATACAAAGGAGTTTGCTCCTGTTTGTTGTTGCTAATTTGATATTTGTATCAGCACTGCAGTTTGTCCTTTATATCCTGGTATTCTGCAGGGGAAACAAGAAAGGATACTGCTTGTTTGTGAGCCTAAAGCCCAAGGAAAGAATCTGATGAGAAAGCTTTGATAGTGGTGAAGTGGCTGGGGACGGGGGAAGGAAATGGGCAAATATTAGCAAGGAGGATATAGATGAGCATGGGAATGCTCTGAAATGCCAAGATTTTGTGTGAGTTTGGAATTTGTTTGTTAACTGAATTAAGTGACTCTGAAGCACAAACACTTGGGCAAAAGCAGATCAGCAAAGAAGTCTCCGCATAACAGCAGCTTCCAGCAAAATCCAAACAATGAAAAACCCTGGGAGACCCAGACCTCATGTTCACCTTTCCTGTATTGTCTACAGCATCAGGGGACTCACTTGTAGCTTGATGCACCAAAGAGATTTTTGCTAGAGCTCCCTTGCTCAGACTGCGCTGCAAGGCAGGGTCAGCGATCAACTTGCTCTTCCCTTGGGACTTCATCTCTCTGAAGTCAAGGGGAGTCTCTGCATTACCATCAGCTTCACAGACTTTGGAGCAGGCTCTGAAGCTTGTCCTCAGCCAGCTGAACCCTATGCAAGTTCTAAAGCATAATATATTGTTTTCTTGTTTCCCAAGGCTGTGGACAGCCTTATGTGAAAGGCAGAGTTCAGGAAACCTGAGGCTGAGTCTACTCCCAGAAGAGCAAAGGGCCTCAGAGCAGAGTGGGGGCTGCAGGAGCGGCAGCACTGGCTCCAGATACACGTGCCTGCCCCTCACCCTGTGCTAGACCCTGGTGAGGAGCTGGTAAATGAGGTCCTGTGATGCCTCTCACCTGAGTCAGAGCTAAGTGATTTCAGCAGCAGCAGTGGTAGGAGCTTATCATCACTGTGTCCTCAGGTGTCAGCACCCAGAACAGAAGTGGGTGAGGGGATGATGCTGTTGGGCTGGTGTGGGCAAAAGGTGGCAGACAGGGTGAGGGTATGTAAGCTGTGCTCTGTTCCATCCCCACAACTGCCCCGGTCTACACCAGTTCCAGTGAGCATTCCCTTCTCTCCCTGCTAGAGAACTGGTGCTAGCCTTTTACCTGTGTCTGAGTTGGCTTTTAATTCATGTCTCACTGAGGACAAAAGAGGGTGATGACATATCACCCCTAAGCATTGGCTACTGCTGTTTTCTATACAATTGTTTTTAAGGCAGTAATCATTTTATACAGAGCTAAATCCAGCTGAGTAGTGTTAAAAGGAAGACAGTATTTAATGCAAAAGCACAACCTCTGTAGAAAAGAGGGGCAGGCTTACATTAGATATTAGGAAGAAATTCTTTACTGTGAAGGTGGTCAGACACTGGCACAGGTTGCCCAGAGAAGCTGTGGATGCCCCATCCCTAGAAGTGTTCAAGGCCAGGTTCGATGGGGTTTTGAGCAACCTGGTGGGGGGGTTGGAACGAGATGATCTTTAAGGTCCCTTCCAACCCAAGTTGTGCTATGATTCTCTGAAAACACAGTGTAATGCAAAAGACAGACAAGGGTTGTTCTAAATCAGCCTCGTTCCGCTCTGGCCCATTGTCAGTCAAGATGCACAGGCTGTTCTCTGGCAAAACCAGGTGAAGTTAAACTGATTGAGAATGATATGTGAATTTGACCATGTAGTGAGAATGATTTCATCCCTTTTCGATAGGCAGTGTGAAATGGGAGCTGAGGAGTGCACAGCTCTCACAAGGATAGCATTTGGAATACAGGTTGATGATTTAGGTGCTAATTGTTCAGATCTTTAAAAGGAATGGCAGGACTGTTAGGAAGCTAGTAGTCATTGCTCTAAGTCCTATCTGATTCAGCTTTGCTATCACTTGGAAGGAATGCTGGAGAACAGCATTTCCCAGGAAAGCTTGAAAGTTAGAAGGAGCCACTAAGGGACAGCCTCATAGGACAGGCTAAGAGAGTTGGGATTGTTCAGCCTGGAGAAGAGAAGGCCCTGTGGAGATCTCATTGTGGCCTTCCAGTACATAAAGGGGGCCTGTAAAGAAGGCTGGGAACAGACATTTTAGCAGGGCCTGTTGTGATAGAACAAGAGGTAATGGCTTTAAACTAAAAGAAGACAGATTAAGACCCCATGATCTTGCCTCAGGTTTTGGTGGCAGTGAGATCTTTGTTCCATCCTGCAGCTTCTGCTTTGTTCAGGTCACTCTGGTGTCTGCTCCCCATGACAGACGAAGACATGTTCAGTGTGTTTAGCCCTAGTTTAATGCTTTCCTTGTAGCTATCTGATGAGCATTATTTACCTCTTGTGGGTGTACTTCACTTGGTATATTTACATCAGTAGTACAGCTGTTCTGGAAATGGCTACTGTTTTTGCTGTTGGACGTAAAATATAAGAGCTACTGACCAAAAAAACCCCTCTCCCCTTGCACTGATTCTATCCTTTTGTGCTTTACAATTGCTGCAATATTTCCGTTACTTCAGATACATTTGAAAGTATAGTATTTTGGCACAGTTCAAATCGGAAGATTAATCCATCACTGGAAAACTCTGGCACGCTCTGCAGCATGTGAAAACGTTTGTGTGGATGTGCTTTGGGTCCCTGTCTCTGCGTGAGGCCGGCTCCTGATGGGCAAGTCCCTTCTCGGCAGCCCCAGGCTGCCAGGAGAGGGCAGGCAGCTGCCAGCAGCCCGCTGGAGGATGAGAAACCCTTCACACGCAGCTAAGAAATGTAAATCCACAAAACAGATAAAAGCAGAAAAGCAGAATATCAAGTGACATTGCAGCACGTCTAATGCCTGCTCATCGAAATTACAGAAGCAGAAAAGTAACACAGATTTCTAGCGTTTCCAGGAATGGACATGAACTAACAACCAATACCCCAATACCTGCCATGCTTAGGGATCTTTTAAAAAAATTAATCCAGCTCACAGCTTGAGCCTCTCTTCACTTTCTGAACTTTCTAAGCAATATTTCTTTGTTGGCTCCTGGAGATGACCTGCAGGCTCTCCAGGGTGCACAGACATCCAAAGACTGACTAAGAAAATCAGGTGGAGAGTTATTTCTTTTTTCCCCTGACTTCTCAGATGAAAAGGGGCAGGTGAGCCAGAACTTCTTGCAGGTGGCCAAGCAGACAGAGGGATCGGGTTCTGCAGCCCTGGTATGGCTTCCTACAATCAGTCATGCTTCCCTTGCCCAGGTGCAGCCTGCCTGCTGCAGCAGAGATCTGGTAAAGGGCCAATGAGTCCTTCATGTCCCTGCTAGAGTTGAGGCCGTGGGGAGCAGTATGCTCAGCCCAGCAAGAGTTCTAAGTCCTGTTCTAGATTTTCTGTTTTCAGACTTGAGGCATGTTCTTATTAGGCTGATTTTTTAATCTACCCGAAGGTGTGATCAAAGTTGCAGATGAACCCATGCACCTGTTTGTGTACAGGCACTGTGAACACTCTACCCCAGACGTCAGGGTAGAGCTGCTGCAGATTCCTCTCGTGTGCCTTTGCAGTGAACCTCCGGTGGCCCCGTCTGCCCGCCCCCGTAAGTCTGAGTTAGCAGGGATCCCTTCATTGCATCCTGACATTTATATTCAGGGAAAGACAGTTTTTGTCAAAACCTATCAGTGAATCTCCTTCTGAGGAACTAATACAGCAAATCCTACAAACTCAGTGTTTTCTTCTGTCTTTGACTTTCCATAGTTCAGTGGCTTATAATTACACACAGTGTGCTGCTACAGGGTTTTCTGTTTCACAGAGGATAGCTGCTAATAGCACTTCAGTGTTTCCCCTTGCATGGCTTGGAATTTAATTAGAAATAAAGCTATAACCTTATATCAGGATAAGCTTGGTTAGCCAGGTAGATCCCCTACCTGCTGCAAGGCAATAACAGTCACCTGAGCATCTCTGGGTATGATGTCTTGCTGTGCCCACAGTCAGGATGAGAGTGCCTCTAGTCTCTGGCAGAGCTTTCGGGGGCTTGAGGTGACCTCAGAAACTGAGCAACGTGTTGGTCCTTTGCAGCTGAGTCTTGTGTGCTCTGCTGCAGCCTGAGGTGAGCTCAGTGTGTAATGAAAGAGGTGCATTGCCCCAAACAGGTATGGTCCACTGCTCACCTGGAGTTACTGTCTCAGGACTGGTGCCACATTATGGGACTACAGGGTGTTCAGGTGGCAGAGCAGAGCAAGTTCTCCTGTATCTGCCTGCCAAAGATAGTAGAGAAGTAGTGTTAAAGGCAGAGACACATCACAGGAAACTGAGCTTCTCACTCTGACGTCTCTTCTCTCGTGGGAACTTGAAGACCCAAGAGAAAAGAGTGTAGTCTGCAGCAAGCTGTGAAGGACATTTGATGTGGATTACTGGCCACAGAGCAAAGAAAGGGGTTTGACAGGTGTCCAGAGTGGGACCCTGGTTGTGGGGTATACTAAATTTTTCTGCTGCCCTGTAGGTATGTGGGCGTGTGCTTGTTACCAAGTCCAAACCTACACAAGTCATCAAATGCCCTGGTTATGTGTAGAGGGTGGGAGGCAAAAGAAATTAGATGGGTTTTAGGATGCAGCAGGGCTTTTTAGGATGCACCATTAGGAGCAGCATTGGAAACTGAGGATCTAGCAGAGTGAGTGAGCAAGAGTGTTGTGCAAATCTACTTAATAATACAAAATAATAATGCTAAGACATTGTTTCAGTGCTCTGTGATAGAAAAAATCATTAGCTTACAGCACAAACAAATGAAAGATCACGGATGATTAAAATTGTAATTAAAGCACGGCAATGATACTGGCACCACAGACATCTCTGCAGACTATCTGAACAGCGCATTAAATAAAGTCAATCATTTCTTCTTAATACTGGTATTTACAGTAACACAATAGGAATGCAAGGCATTTCACTGCAGGCAGCCTGGTGTTTAAAAATATACTTAAAGCATTAATATCCAGAAAGAATAGGTCTGTGCTGAAAAAATGGTTAACACTACAGTTCAGATTTCAGATGCCAGGCTTTAGTATAATAATCAGTAGCAAAGGAAATTAAAATGAGGGAGGACGTTGAACAAGGGCTTTAAAGAGAGGATTTGCTATAGAGAGTTTAGAGCAGGATGATTTTGATTATGTTATTGTACTAGATAAAAGGAAGCTGGGGGGATTCATAATTGTTAACGTTGCTAATCCACAAAAAAGAATTTCAAGATAAGATGATAGAATATTATTAGCAACTTCAGGCAAAGGTTTCCTATTTCTGGTCATTATTAGTCACCTTCTTTGGATCTAATTAAAAAAAAAAAATCCAACAAGACATAGTTCACTTTCTGCACACATCAGGAAAGGAAAGCTGAGAACTTCTTTTGCTGTCAAGGGCTAAATTCCCTTCTAACTGGATGACTTTTTGTGTGTGTGTGAAAAAGGAGGCTTCAAAATTGGGCTACAAATGTGTTAGTAGCCCCAGGAAACTTTAATAGGTACTAGAAGAGAACTAGTGCCATGCCACGTACTGAGATATTGTGAGGAGATAATCAGGTGCTCCATTTCCCTTCCCTCTTTTGAGGATAAACAGGAGACACTGAAAGATACAAAAATCAAGAAGGGTTAAATCAACTAAAGAAATGCTTAAAATTTATCTGTGTAAATCCTTGCCAATAAATACTACTTTATGTAAGAGGTTGGAACAGTACAGGAGAGAGCATAAAGTGAAGTTCTCAGTTGTTGCCCTTGAGTGGTACTAGCTCCATGTGTTTTTGCCTCTTCTCTATTTTTTTTGCCTCTTCTGTTTGGTATTTTTTTGCCTCTTCTGTTTGGTATTTTTCTGGAAGAACCTTTTCTGTTTTGTTTTTTTGCTACTGCTTACTTACAATTTTGGGTTGTTAGTCTGCTCTGTGATGAGAGATCCCTTACTCCGGTTACCTGATAGAAAAAACAAATACAATCCAACAGATTAAATTTTTAGATTTTTTCATCTGCTTTTCATTCACAGGTACAGATCCAACTGATAGTGAGGTTGAACTAGCAGAGCTTCATTCTTTGTTTGGCAAAACCTTGTCTCTGCTGTTCCAGTCTGCTGGGGCTCTTCCTGCTTTCCAAGCTGTTCTCTGCGAGAGCCTCAGCACACAACCAAGACCACTGCAGGGCAGGGATCTGGAATCAGCAGCCTCTTCCAAAAAAGTACCAGTGCCCCCGAGGCTGATCCACACAACAGATGTGGAGCAATGCTGGGATCAGCCCACCTAGTCGGTTCCAGGAATAAATTCACCACAGGAGGTACTACCCATCTCTCAGCAGCAAGGCACAGAGCAAAGGAGCTGCTTTGCAGTGAGCCCTATCCAACAGTGCCATCAATCAGCATGTCTGTGATACCCCATACAGAGGGAACAAGTGCTTTTTTTTGACACCACAGGAAGGCTAAACTTCTTGATTTTGGGTGTATCAAACATTGCTTTGGGCAGGCGGAGGGGCCAGATGTTGATCTGCACTATACCAGTGGAATGTTGATTATGGTTGAGTCACTCCAAGCCAGAATGGCAGGAACAGACCAGGAACTGGTGAGGTTTTGGTCATGTTTTCAGACATGTCTACTGGGAAATATAAACAAAGCCACAACCAGTAGGCTCTTGGTCTTGCATGCCAAGTTATCAGAAAAATACTGGACAAGAAAAAGACAAGGACAAGGGACCTTAAGGAGATTCCTTACTGCCTATGTTTTGCTTGTGCCTTCAGAAGGCAGGCCTTCCTTGGGGAAAAGAAAAAATGCATTATAGAATTCAGCCAGTTTTGATACCCTTGAAATATTTTACTTGGATTTTTTTAAAGACTAAAGTGATGGAAAAAAACAGGTATGGTGGTGTACACAGAATATGGGGAAGATGCACTGTTTGGAGAGTGTTGTTCTCTATAGAATAGCAGTGAAAGAAAATACAGGCAGGGAGAATCCTCAATTAAGATAGTATAAGGAAGCAAATATTTGAGGAACCAGTAAATCAACTAGATAAGAGCAGAATAAATGTAATTCAAAGACCAATATCTTGTTGTAGTATGTTGCAAACATCAGAGCGCAGCACTGCATTTGATGATGGACTATACAGCACAAAGTTGGAAAAGAGGCAGTAGCTCTCTCTAAAGTTCACTGAAAGATAAATAAATCACAAAGGTTATTGTATCATACTGTCAGTGAGGTTTTTAATAAGTAGGTACAATTATTTTAGGCATGAAGAAAATATAAAAAATATCTGCCCCCAAGGGCTGTTATTTTCTCAACAAATGTGCTGGCAGAGAAAGTCAAGCAGACATAAAGATAATGGGATGGAAAACTATGTGCTGGGTAAAAGGTGTTTGCGATCCTGTTAGGTGGGCCCAGTACAAAGAAGCGCACCCCAGTGGAAGACTTTCATGGAAAGGGGAAAAAAAACTCCAAATCTGACATACGACAATGAAAATGGGATACAAGGCATAAAACCAGGCACCAATAAATTCACACAAAATGTCAGACTTACTCAGCAATAGAAATATCCTTGGGATGATCTCTCAAGTTGATCAGTGCTGGGACAGGAGTCACACTTGTAGAGTGAGGGCCAGTTTAGAAAGCCTTTGCTCTTACTGGTGAGCATTTAATGCTCATCTGGGGTGACTAAAGGCTCCATCACTTCAATTTCAGGCCAAGATTGATGAATCAAAATTAATTTTTCACGAGTACTGTCTTCCTGAATAAGGACTGGAGTATTAGAAGCATGAGAAACTTTCCCTGTCAGCAATATGAGTACCAATAGAGGGGTAGTGGGTTAGCAAAGGAAAAATAACATTTATTTATCTGTTACAGAAAGTAAACTTAAAGCAATGGAGAAATGTCTAAAGCAAAGATGGATAAATGTGTCAGATCAAGCTCTCACACTCAGATTCAAATGGTATGGGTAAGTGTGGGGGTAAATTACATATCTGACTCGAATTTTAAAGTAGTCCTAGTGAATTAGGAACATGCCAACCAAGCGCAGTCTAATGGTACACTGCAGAGGGCGGCCCATGCATCTGATTTACAAGGTGTACAGCAATTCCCAGTCTCACACCAAGCTTGTTCTCCACCTGTCAGTGAAAACCCTAAATTCTCTTGGTTATCACAGTTCTCTGTCTCTGTACTTATTACGGTTAGGTTTTAATTTGCAATTTTTAAAACCTGAGCATTGCATCTGGAGGGAGGAGATTTGTGGAGGCTTTTTTATTTATTTTTTTTTTATTTTTTTTTAAAGTTCTTGGGAGCACAGTGGTAAGCTCTGTAGCTCTGTACTGAGGGTGCCACCACTGCCCACACCTGGACCAAACATTGCTGTTAATGCTGTTCAGGGCTAGTTTGCAGAGCCTGGCAGCAGCAGGCTTTTAAGCATGTGAGCTGAGCATACTTACAGTTTGAGGAAAAAAACCCTCCTCTGTCTATTCCTCAGAAAAGAAAACCGGTGTGGTTACTGTAGTAACCATGATCTTATCTGCCAGCAGAAACAGACTTCTGGGCAGTCAGTACTGCAGTGGGGAAGTGCTGCACATGCATGACTGTAGCAAATAGGGCTTGGATAACATTTTCTAAGTCATCTAGGCTACCCCTTTGTCTCAGGGCAGGACTGGATTTGCCTTTCACCAGGCAGGTTCTTGTCTAACTTGGTTTTTTTTTAAATCTCCAGTGATGAGGAAGGGAATGTTTTTCCTTATCACAGCTGTTGCCTGTTTCATAGCCCTCAGTGTGAAATGGATGGCATTTACATACAATTCTTATATTCACTGGTGTAATTGTAGCTCTTGTCTCTGATTGTTTAACAGATTGAACTAACGACCAGCCATTCATGTAGTGAACTTTGTCCTCTTCCTTTAATATTCTGGGAATTGGAATATGACCTGGAGGTGGTGAAGAGCAGAGCTATCCTCTGACTTTCCATGGCTGGAGAGCACCCGGGCAGATTCCAAATCAGCCTTTTTCTCTCTAGTCTATTGGACTGTATTCCTGATTTATAGAACTTATTCTCTCCAAAGCCTGAAGGTAGTATCAAATTCTTCTTCTTTGTGACTCAGTTTCTTCCTTTTGGATTTTAAATATGCTGTCATCAGTAAATAGTAAATCCAGGATAACAACCGGGTTGTGAGAATATCTAGGTCTTCAGGAAGAAAGAAATCTCTGCCTAAGTATTACTGGACAGCAGGTGTAACATGTTTATCAGATTAAACAAGTCAAAGGCCATAATGTCAAAAGAAGAAAAGCAGATGGTTGTTTTAACGGAGTTGATACCAGCAGCATGAATGATTCACTCCCTTATTCAAACAGTTCAGCTTTCCTTTACTGGCATGCTTTATTTTCAGCTAAGACAGCCCCCAGTCCATCACTTCAGTTGGAGTTGGATGGACAAGGAGGTTGGATGCAGATGCCACCCTACTGCATCCTACTGCAGGAATGAGACAAGAGCATTATTTAGCTGCCTCACAGTGCTTTTTTATCTTATACTTTGCTCCATTCAGGTGGTCATAAATGTTCACAGACTCTGAGCTTCTAATATATTGACAAAAAGTATGGAGAGGGTTTTTTTCAATTTCTTTAGCTCTTAAAGTTCTTTGGTCTTGCCGACTTCCGCTTGGGTTTTTCCCAGGTAAGGTCTGTTGTGTTTGTTTTGCCTGTTTGTTCTTGAAGAACAAGTATAAAGTTTAAAGTGATGTGTGAACTTTTCCACTTGATCATAACACTTGTCTCTCCCCTGTCTTCTGCTCTGCTCCCTCTGGTTTCTGGACAGAAATGAGATCAGCCTCAAGGCTTGGTATAACTTCTTGAGCAGCCTCCATGCTGAGCTTAAGGACTTTAATGGTTGCATGGATGCCACTAAGAGCCCTAGCCCCCAGAAACTCTGCTTCTTCTCCCATACTGCCTATTTCTCTAGTCCTTACTGAAATTTTATGTCAGAAGCTAAACTAATTCCTTCTTGAAATATGGAAATTTAATGATTGGTCGGTGAGCGTAACTGAGTTTCTTCATGGACCCATTTCCATTGGCAAAAACAAAAGACATTTAACACCTGGGGCTTGCAGGCAGTGCTTGGAAGGTCCCAAAGATGATGGAGGCACCATCAGAAAGCATTGAAATGAAAGGCACTCATGAAAAGGCAGGTAGGGAAAACAGCTGAAGCTATCATCCTTCAGAGGAGGGAGATTCCTAGGCCTCTGCAATGGAGAGGAAGGGATGGGTGTGGGAGAGAGGCAGGAGGTAAGGTCCAGGTCAGGCACCACAGTCCTAAACCAGCAGCCTTGACAAGGAAGTCCAGAACCAGGAAAGATGTTTGAGTCCAAAGCCCTTCAGCCTCGCACCAGACACCCCAGCAGGGTAGCCCTGTTATGCCTCTGCCCAGCTGGGAAGGACAGTCCTCTTCCCAAGGGAAGGGGTGGCCAGGGGAACACAAGCCTTGACCAGCTGAAGCCTCTGCTCATGCTGTGGTGGGCCCTTTGCAAGGAGAGATCCCACCTGTGGATCTGAATCCCGTCTGGCTGCGTGATGTGATCACTGGGCTTAATTTAATTTTTGACTCGTCAAGATTTGAGTGATTTGATCAGTACAATTCTCCAGAGACAAAAAAGAAAAAGCCATTACTTCCACTTCCTGATACATTTGACTTCGATAAAACAACAGATTAGTTATCACTAAGGTAAAGGCATCAACTGACCACTGGTTTTGGCTGGAGTACTGTGTGTTTAAATGATAGCAGGGCTATGTAAGCACACAGCACCTTTTTGTTAAAGGTGCCTCCTACTTAATGAAGTGTTACATAAAAACTAAATTGTCCCCAGATAGTTTTAGTCCGGAGTATTTGGGTAATACACAGAGTAACAGCTTATTAAACTGGAAGAAGCTAACAGAAGTAATAATGATGAAAGGGATCCTTGATTCAAAATGATATCGTGTGCCTTAGAACATTGACATTTGTGTCAATACCGTATTAGTGGTAATCAAATTTCTCATTGTCTGCTGCAATGTAACCAACTCCTTGGGTATAAAACTCCATTAATCATGGATGTGTGCTCTCTGTGTCTGTGTCGGTGGGAAGATAAATTAGGTGGCACACTGCAGATCTGAAAGAGACGAGGGCATGCATTGAGTATAGAAGGAGAAGGATAAGCAAAATCTACTCCTAGATCTTTTTCCTTGACATTTTCCCCTTGCTGAGCCAAAGAACGGTTCAGAGATTGTTGTTTTATTAGCTATTCTGCATAATTTTGTACCATAGTTTTCGTTTTAGAACAAATGAAAGTGTATTTCTGTGCTTAAGGCAACAGAAATGGGGGTGGAATTTCTGTACCTGCAGATTGTACAGGCATTGTCACCATCTTAAAATGGGAGTAATATTACTACCTGTCATAGTAGTCTTGGTCCTGATAGAAACTGCAATGCTGTCGGCAGGCTCTGGAGACCTAAGTCTGCCGCAGCTCTGCCACAGACCTCTTGCTTGATGTTGGCAGGTCACTCTATTTCACTTTACCTTGTTTCCCCTACTGTTGCTGCAGGTAACAGTACCCCTGCATCCAGAAGCACAGCATTAATAACACCGTGTTAATGTTCATGAGATAGATCCAGAAAAAGAACTTGGGGGCGTGGTTTTTTTATTTCTGAAGCCATATGAGATGAGGATGTGCTGCACATGGCAGATGCCAGCTGGCTGGCTGGGGGGTCTTAGAGGCTCTGCACCCTGTCCCTGTCTTTCTCATCATGGCTCTATGTATGTCTTTGGAAATGCCACTTGCTGTGTGTGCAGTCACATAAGAGTAACCCTGCTATGCCTCTGCCCAGCTGGGAAGGATGATTCTCTTCCCAAGGAAGGGGATGGCCAGGAAACACAAGCCTTGACCGGCTGCAGCCTTGACCCATGCTATGGGAAGCCCTTTGCAAGGGCGTGGGGAAACTTGACTTCACAGACCTTTCCTCCCATTAACGCCCCTGTCATTCTCTAGAACCTGTTCTTCTTATCCCAACAATTTGTTTCCATACAGTTTGCCTGTGCTTCAGTCCCTGACGTTGTGTAGGTTACCTGAAGGGCCTACATGTTTGAGGAGGTGATTTCAGGTACTAGACCATTTCAATGGGCAGGGGTTACATGAGGGACCGGTTTCACCTAGGAGTGATCATACTTTCCATATCTTCAGTTGCAAAGTGATGACAGTATTTCTTACTTTCTAACATGTGGCTCTTGGTAATAGAAATGCCAAGTGTTACTGCAGTGTACAGTGTGCTGGGGCTCTGCTCTGTAAGGCAGTTTTGAAATCTTTGGTTGTCCATAGCAACCTGCAGGCACTGAAATATCAACTTGCACATATGTGGGGGTTTGAAACGCTGCTGTTGCTGGAGGCTCCTAGGAAAAGGCTCTCTGCTTTATCCCTGTGTGGACCTTCTCCTCATTGCCCCTACCCACCCCACAGAGGTTGTGGCTCCTGCCAGCACAGCAGGTTTCACCAGGCTGCAGGTCCTCCCTGGGAGCTGTGCATTGTGCATGGCCAGAGGGAAACCGGTACCAAGGCAACGTGTGTGCAGGGCAGTCCCAACCAGCAGCAGCCCCCGTGCTGCAAAGACACCAGTGCTCTGATGTCCACCACTACAGAGTGTGTGACAGAGCTGGAGCCACCACAGAGGACCACTGAGTTCACTGGTGATTGATGTGTTGTAAAAGGCAGACTTGCTTGTAGTTTAAATTAGGAGAGAGAGACCAGAGCCACTTCATCTCACACTCTCAGGCTGTGGTCTGGGCAAAACTCCCTGTGCCTCAACTAGCAGGAGGCAGGGCAGCATCCCAGGCTGTAGCCAAGTCACTGGTCCAAAGTAGCGGCCGTGTGACATGACTCAACATTACAGCGTTCTCCCTTTGCTGGAAATGTCTCAGATTTAACTGATTGGGTCCCCCTGCACCTGTTAGTGACCTTGTCAAAGGATGCACCCCTCCTGTGCTTTGGAAAACCCTTGTGCCAGCCAGCTAGTGCACACTTTGTCCTACTGCAGGGTGTTGTGACAGCCCTGAAAGGGTCACTGCTACGTGTGCTTTGTCACTACCTGTCACTGCTTAATATTCCTCTCTGCTGGGAGCCAGAGCCTGGACCAACTGCTCAGATTCACCAAGCAACTTTTTTCATATTAGAGTATGAAGACGTTTTCAGCAGCTTCTGTGCTTTTGGCAGCACCCAGTCCCTGCTGTAATTAGGCTTGGGTGTCCTCCAAAATGGCAAAAACTTCAAAGGCCCCAAGCCTAACCTTAGGGGAATGTAGGTGGGGCTGTGATCTCCAGGCAACGTCATCCTGGGAGTCTTTCAGCTCCAGTGGCCAGTTTACATACTTGAGACCTGACACAGCAAAAGAGAGACTTACAGTTTGATGGCTTCAGTCTTTTAATCCCTATTTCTACCAGCAAACCTTTTTCTATAAGTAGGCCCTACTCGTGTAAGTAGTTCTCTTGGCTTCAGTGGAGTGTCTTTGACCTGCCTATACTTAATGTAAACTAAGACTACCTTTGGCATCTGTGGAATCCTAAAAAACTAAAACAGCAGGACACAATTGAGGGCATTGGGCTTTACAGACTCAAGAGGTCACACTGGAGTTTACATTTACTGCTGGCAATTCCAGAGGTTCACAAGCACAGCCACAGCAGATGAATTTCCCTTCTAACTGCAGAATAAACACTGCATGTGGGGTAAATATTAAAGGAATTACTGTAACAGGAAAGGAAAGAGAGGAGGGCTTCTTTGTCAAACAAAAAGGATGTCTGTTTACCTGCTGTCCCCAAGTAGCAGGCACTGCTCATTGGAGTGTTTTGGAAGTCAAGAGATAAAGCCTTAAATAGGGACAGCCAACACACAAAGAAGAGAAGCGCTTTTACAGCTTTTTGAGTTTCGGGTAATTGTGGCCATTGCTAATTTTCATACCATGATAGCTTAACAGTTCTGTGTCTCTGATTGTGCAGCCCAATTCACATGGGAAATGCTTCTTGGAGCCTAATAAGCACTAAGGCGCACATCCTGCGTGCTGCCATGACAACGGCAGGATGCAGGAGGGCTGGGAGGGCTGGCTGCCAGGAGCTCCTGCACCTTGGCAAGAGAACTGCCCTTTGGATGTCCAAAATGGTTTCATTACCAGCCGTGGAAACTATCTGGTGTCTAGTGACTGATTCTTCAAATGAGTGATACCTCCCTAAGCTGAATGAACCCTTTGGTTGCTGGCTTCAGGTGTGTGCTGGTCCATCTAGCACAGCTGTGTAGTGGGGGAGAGACAGTGCAGCGCAGAGGCCGGCAGCGTTCGTGCAAAACTGTCAGTCCTGATGAGGAAGCCCAGGGAAGCTTCACTGATGGTGTTCTGGCATTCAGTGTCAGACTGTGTTTTGGGGTTTTGTTTTCACCCTGCTTTCCCGGTTGCTGCTGGTCCCTGACCCTTTCACTGCTTCCAGGGCACATGCAGGGCAGCCTTCATGCCTTGCTGACCTTCTCTGGACAGGGCTGAGCAGCTCTGGGCTTGTGGAAGGAAGGTTGCTAACAACAAATTTTGTCCCATGGCAAACTCTGATGCTTTGACACTTATTTTCCCCCAAGGGAGGGACAAACATAGTCGTTTTCCTTGCTGAAAAAGATCATGACTCTGCAGTGCTGAGGCTGTGGCAGTGTCCATGGGAACTGGGAGCTTGGGTACTCCATGTTCTCAATTCTCCTCCATGGCCAAGACTTCCAGCAGGGCAGCAACTTCTGTGCTGTGTCCTGGCCAAGGAAACCACATGAGGTCCTGCCTCCAGTAAGGGGGACAGTGGAATGGAAAATTAAATGGGGGAACATGGTCCATATAGGAGAATGGGGAAATGAAATAATTTAACTGTAGTTCCTACAAAGTACTTAAGCAACTTGGGTAGGAACCTGTTAATGCCAAGCTGAACCAAAATCAATTGTATTTTTTTTTAATTCCATTTAACAGACTGAAGCAGTCTGACTAAATTCCCACAGACCTGAAACTGTTTTGCCATATCTTTACTCATGCTTTCGTAAAAATTAGTATTTCCCACTCTTAGGTCTTGACATGAAAGAAAGTAAGTGTTTTGCACCAGCCACCACTGCTGATTTCAGTTGTTGGACTTAGCAATGGAGTTCCTGACACTGTTAAAACTGTTGCTACTGGGATGAGGGCAGTGATGGTTGATACAAAGCCTGGGGCTTTTTATAAAGCTCTTAAGCTGGTCTGTGATTTGCACACCATGCCAAATGCACCCCATGAACTCAGAGGGTGGCTATCAAAATGGTGATCGGAGTACCTTACACTTCCCTCTGCCGAGAAGTTGGGTAACCTGTACCTGAGGAGCTCTCCCAGGAAGAGCCTGCATTGTCTTAATGCCAGCATGGAGTGGCCTGTGTGACATATGCTCCACGTGAGTCCTCTGCGCCCTCCACAGGTGCATCATTTGGCTGAAAACAGACAATAATTATTGCTAATTACGTGTTGCTCTGCTACCTGCTAATTAAGGAGAGCTGCAAAGCTGAGATATGTGTTCTCTGGGGTAGTGACCACCTGACTCAGTGAATGCAGAGGTGGAGGATAAAAATCTGATCAGAGAGAGAACTTGGAATGGCTAATACAACAGTGGTTGGTTGGGGTTTTCAAACCTTCTTCAGGTTTTAATGATATTCATGTTCAGAAATACAGCAACACTGATTTGCAGAAATGTATGTAAATGTCACAGTTGCCAACTCTAGGGAAGTGAACACACTGCAGTAGGAAAAGCTATTTCTTCTTATCTGGCTGGAAAAGCAACCCAATTGTGTTGGCACAGATGCATTTTGGAAAATTAAACAGCAGGGAAGGAAATGACGCAATGGTTCTACAGGCGTGCAGAAAGGCCATGAGGAGGGAGCTCCCTTGCTCAGCAGGCTTCAGAGAAGGCTGAGGGGAACTGCAGCAGTGGCTCTCACTGCTGGAAATTCAGCTGGATTTCCTGAGGGTGAGCAGTTGTGGCAGGGACTGTGCTGAGATGGTTTCTGACAGGCTAAACAAACCTCTTGATCTCAACGTTATTGCCCGACAGTCCCTGTGCATTGCAGAGGCGCAGGGATGGTCAGATGCACATCTCTGGCCATGATTTCACCGTGGTATCTAGGCTGACAAATGTCACAGGGAGTTTTCTTAATATAACATGTCCATTGCACAGTTTCATTATAGTTCCAATATAAGGCTGGCTTTCAAAACCAGAAAGGTACCATCCAGCTTCTAAAATTAACATCTGGTTAAAGCCTGGCTTAAATGAACGCTTTAAAAACTATTGTTACATCATGAGATAAAAATGAGCCTGAGTATGGAAAACCTGTACAAAAATATTCATGATGTGTTTCATTATGTACCTTCCTTTACATGGCATCTGATGATAACTTACTTTTGGGGTTAGTGAACCATATTATTGAGGTGTTCATGTCTCTTAATTCTGCATCACAGCAGCTGAAGCTCAGTCATAAGAGACTGATGAATAAATGACAACAAGCAGATGATGTGTCTCCTAATGAGCCTATGAGAAGTAAGCAAGTTGAACTAAACAGGAGACTTCCTGTGGACACATGGATGTCCCAGTGAGTACTTTCTCAGTCAGATTCTGTGTGTGAGTTCCTGTGGGAGGGAGAGGCAGATTGATTTTACCTGTAAAATGCACTGAGGATATCACAGGAAAATATTTTGCATCAGGGAATGGAGTACTACTACTTCTGTCAGTGGTGAGATCATTTTGGTAGTGTGCTGTTTGCTTCCTTTGGAAAGAAATAGCAGACACTGCAACACAATTGGGGAAATGTAGATTTTATTCCCAAATCTATCAAGTCCCAAACTGAGAAGGTACCCACTTGCCTTAATATCTCCTCATCTGTTAACTACATAAAATATCCATTAATTTACTATCATTTCAAGAGGTTACATTAATATAGCATTGATAACATGCTTGGATTCTATCCAACAGAAGATGCTAAACAGGTATAAGATACTATTAATTTCATCAGTAATGAAATATCTGTAATACAAAGTAATTTTCTTGTGTGCTAAGATTTCAGTATAGTCTAGCTTGCTTGGAGAACTTAATGAAACTATAGCATCAATAGATAATACAATTGCAAACCAAATAACCTGGAAGAGTTTTTGGTCCTCCAGCTACATGACTTTTTATTTAAATTTGCTTGCTAAACTTAATTCCAATAATTAATTACCGTTTTGCAGAAAATATATATTTATTAAGTATTATCTAATATCACTGTGCAGCAAAGACGACCCTTCAAAAAGCTTTAAATACAACCTCAACAAGAAATATTCTTGGCAGCACCAGTGTCTTCATGGTAAAAAAACCACAAAAAAGTTAGTCCATACAAGAACCAAATGTTTAGCTCTACTTTACATATATCTAATAGTAAAAGGAAGGGAATGGAGTGACTTGATACACAATGTGAAGACATTACCTGATATTGTACTATTATTAAAACCTTTTATTGGTCAAGGAGACCCAGCAGAACAGAAACCATAGTTATTTCATGGTAGGACTAGTTTTACAATAGTGCACCCAGTTGGCAAACCCCTTTAAATAAAAGCAATGAAAGCATCTGAAGCCTTGGGATAACCATTTTCCCAGCAGTGAGGAATCATGTTCCTCTTTCCTAAAATGAAGCTGCATTCACTGAGACATTGGATACAGACTGTTTTGTGTGGTTTTTTGTTTTTCTTTTTTTTTTTTAGCCTGGGTAAAATCCTCTTTGTGCACCTGGTGCCTACTCCACTTGCACTGCCATGCCAGAGGAGCTCCTGGAGACCTAAACCAGGCCTCTAAAGGTTAACCTGCGGGAAGGTGGAGGATGCCGGGAGGGAATGATCACCCAGCTGGTCTGAGGCTGGTGACGTGGGCTGGTAACCTGAGAGCCTGTTGCACAGCTTCTGTGCCTGGAGTTGCTGCGGGATCAGAAGGAGCTGGCTGGCTCTGTCCTGGTTTATGCAATGCCCAGTCCCCTCGGCCGCACTGCCCTCCTGAGCGGGAGCCTTTTGGCTGTGCCTGAATTCAATGTGCAGCACCTGCTTCCCACTAACTCACTGACTGCATGGTGCTATTCTGCACTGTCCTGCCTGGATTATTCGGGAATATCTGGGAACATGTGTTCCTGAACTCTCTGATATCAGCAAGTCCAAGAGCTGGGAAGCCCTAGGAAGCTTTCACTGTACTCCATTTATTTTTCCATTCCCTCCCACACACCCTACCACTACACCAGGCAACAACACAGGATGCAGTAAAATGGTTCCTAAAAACATGTCATCACTGTCAGTAAGGCTGTTTAAATTCCTGTTTTAAAATATTCCAAACTACAATTTGGTTTCAAACAGTACCTTCACAGAGGTGCTTATCCCACAGGATGTCTTGGAGAACCCATCTGATTTCAAATAAACTCATGGCTTTCAGAAGGAACAATTTCCTTTGTTATCCCACCTGGGCAGGCATGTTGTTGTTATATATGGTCAGAAAATGGAAGTAAAAATGCAAAAGCTGTGGTACAAAACCTCTTCTTATTGCCATTGGCACTTGAAATGTGCTGCATCGTCAGGTTTGATGTTCTGAAAGAACATTTTTTTAATCTGCTGATCCTTTTTTGGCCCAGGTGGATGATTCTTAGGTTCTTTCCTGATGTCTTAAATAGCAGTGATAATGTGCAGCCTATGGAAATCTGCAGCAACTGTTAGGTACTCATTAGTCACTGACACAAAGCTTTGTACATCAGAATCTATCTACAGGTGCCACAGGGAGAAGGCAAGAAAGAAAAATGTGTCATACTCTGAGGTAAACAGCTTTATTCCCTATTAGTCTGCCAGAGGCTGAATTAGTAATTTATGAAGCACTTTGCCACGATGAGATTTGTTTAGTCCACTTAGGATTTGTTTTTTGCTGTTAACATAGAGCTAAACAACTGAGACTGTGTCTACATGCGCTTCTGCAGATAGGAGCTTGCTCAGTGCTTGGTGCCTGCCAGCTACAAGCCACATCACCAGCAGCATGGCAGTGTTGTTTGCACAGCATGGAGGGTAGGGCTGATATTCCCACAGTTACTCATCTCTGCACCCCCACTTTTCCACCAGGTGCTGTAGCTGCTTTTGATTTGTTAGCAGGATGGCAGGCTCGCTGTCTGTCGAACAGGAATGCAGTGGTCACACATGGAGCACTGCCTGGGAGGCCGGGAGGAGGGCTGGTGATGGCCCTGAGCAGGATGGGGCTCATCACATCTTCATCCAGCTCTGTGGCAGTGTGGACAAAACGTGATTCTTCTGCCTAGGGAGTACATCTGTGGGAATATAGTTTTTTTCCCATTTTTAACACACCCTATTTCTTATTAAGATTTGTGAAAGGTAGAAGTCCATACTGTTAAGACCACCAAGAAACTTTCAGGAAAAAGCAGACACTGCCACAGGAAAAAAAAAAAGGGGGGGGGAATATAGAAAAGAAACACAAATCCCCATTACAAAAAGTAAATCCAAACCAAATTAAATTTTTAAAGCCTCCTTCCTGGACATAAATCCCCTATTTTTCTTTTGAAGGTCAGCATTAGATGATGCAAGACCAACACTGAACTTCCAGGCTATTAGCCTCTTTGGAGCCAGGCAGCAGACAGGGTGATGTGGTATGTCTGCATACCTCCTCCAGGCACTGAAGATGAGGTGAGAAGCAAAACCCTTCCTACAGTGCAAGGAGTTAAGAGATCCTTCTCATCTCCAAGGGAATGTGCTGCTGCCATAGGGGTGCCAGGGGACAAACTCGTGGACTAGCCTGCAGGAATCACTCCTGCCGGAGACAGGGCTGGCAAAAGGAGAAGGCATTTGAAAGCAAAGCCTTTTGAAATGTTGCCTCCCCCAGCTAAAACCCATAGGAAAGGGCTAGCCTTGCTGGTATTTGAAGGGTTTCTGAGCCACTTCAGACAACTCCCTGGTGCCAACTGCCCTGTGCAGAGTCACATGTGTGTGAAACAAGTGACTCAGCTCACTGGGGAAGGCAGAGGTCTGCACGGAGCTCGGTTTATCACCGGAACTGCCTTAGTCCTCCGACTGGAAGTGTTTGTCTCTGGCATCAGCCAACCAACCATGGCAACAGGGTTAGTTTAAGGGATCACTTCACATTTTTGTTTGCGTAAAGCTGGTATCTCTTTTCCCTATGTGAGTAGGACTTACTGAACTGGTTTTCCTGTGAAGAGAGTGGGAGTTATTCTGGCGCAGCTGCAGAAGGAAAGTGTTAATCCCCCCCATCTGCCCTTGCTAAACTTTTTAAGTAAAGATTAGTTTGATGAAGGAGCAAGGCTAGTAGGTCTGGTTTTTTGCTACAGCACTCGCTAGAGACCCAAGAAATGGCAATTGTTGAGTGGTAGCGGGCTTTAAGCCCTCAAATCTTTGAGACTTGTGCACAGGAAAAGACACGGAGGCACTAGCTCCTATGCTCTCCATCTGTACGGGGCAAAGTTAGATCCAAAGTCCTCTGGTCCAAGCCCAGATTCACAGCTGAGCAGGAAAGTTACCCTAGAACTACCCCACATCAAGGATTTCGTATAAGTCATCTGGCTGATGTGTGTGGGATTCATCACAAGAGGGAAGTGAAGAACTTCCATGAACACCTTGCAGGACTGTGTTCTCAGATGAAAACATCTGCTAAAATGTACAAAGCCCAGGAAGAAAAGGCTACATTAGTGCTGCAGGACATGCTCGTGGCTCCTCTGGAAAGAATAAGAATGCTGCACATTCTGATTGTTTACTTTGCTTGCTTGCTTGCTTTTTTTTTTCCCCCCTGTGGTATTTACAGTGCCCTGGTACTCATTTAGCTTTCTTAGCTAACAGGTGGGGAGGCAGACAGCCCTGCCTGAAATCCTGGCATCAGACACCTGGCAGTCCTTCCTGCTCCAGGCACCTTGCAGGTACATTGCCCTGAGGCAGGGAGGAAGCAGGCAGCTTGGATCTGTGTTCCTGTGCCAGGACAGGACCCCAAGAGAGTGGGGGATTCCCTACTGCATCTGTCCCACTGACTTCTGCAGGAAGTTCCTCTCAAACCTGCGTGGCTTTCCCAGGAGTCATCCGTATTTCCCTGGGGCTGAATATGGTGTGCTCAAGAGATGCTGAAGGCACCAAAACACTGTCTTCTAGGGTCGCCAGACTGCCAGACTGCCTGCCAGCTTGTTAAACAGGCACTGAAGTGCCATTAGGGAGCTGAAGTGTCATCAATGTTAAAAAACAGCTGACTGAACCTGTAGCTTAATTTAGGAGCTTGTCAGACACATGGTAATGGCCTGGTAAGGCTTGGTTAAAGGTGGCATTTGCAGGGTTCTGTACATTTTTAATTTCTGTGTACAATACAATATTGCACATTAGCTTTTGCTCTTGCTGGCAGATTTCTTGTGGGAAGATCTACTTTGGGACTTCAGTAGCACTGAATACAGAGCAACTGACAGAAATAGGGAGTTTGGACCAATGTCTCTGCTGGCATAACTCCATTAGAGCCAGAGGGTGAAATCGCAACCCTGTTGAGATGCATGGGACTTGTGCCAGGCTTGCGACTGCTGAGAACTCTTTTAACAACTCAACCCTGATTTTGCTTTGGAATGAAACCTCCCTGTGGATCTTAGCCTAGGAACACTTGCATCTTTCACACAGAAGAAAATGTTCTGCAGCAAGCAAATGAACTTGGAAATGATTTTAACTTCATCAGTGGAACCCTTGCAGTAGACATTCATTGCGGGCTAAATTTGGCTTGTGTGGTAAGACACTGACTGAGTAGTACACAGACATTCATCTCCCTCAGAGATGGAAAGGCTCCTGCTTTGGCTGCAGTCACAGTTTACTGGATGTGCTCCCTGTTATTCCCATGAACCGCACAAGCAAAGTTCTGGTGCTCTCAGTGTGACCCATTCATGCAGTCAGTGCTCATCAACAATTGTTTTAAGACCAGGAACCCTAGATACTGACAACGTATCTCTCTCTTCTCTTTACATTGTATATTGCTGTCCTGGCTTCTTTTTCATGCCTACCGATTGCTACAGGTTATTTGTGAGTGTGGCAATGGATTTGCCATATGCAGGATGGAAGAAGTCCTGTCAGAGATGGACTAGTGAAGAAAATGAAAACAGTTCAAATGTTACAGAAACCGAAGTTTTTAAGGTGGTTTAAACAGGTTTTAAAATGGCTTTTACCTTTTTGCAGAGTCATTGATCTTCTTCCCAACACCCCCTGTGCTCCCACACAAGATGTCCTGGGAAGGTGTCCTGAGGTGTTTCCCATTGGCCTTTGTTAACCCCTTTCTATTGGCTGTTGACCCTTCACCTGATGGTTTTTTCTATGTGACCCTGAACTTGTGATTGGTCCCCTTTTGACCCTCCTGAAAGCCTTATAAACCCCTACCCCACAATAAACTTCCTCTTTCGTCCGTCCCTCCCTGGTGGTCTGTGTGCTCCTTGCGGGGTCGCAGGGCCACGTGCTGGGGTGGGGGGAAGGGCATTCACCTCGCAGGTAATGGGTTAGCAGCCTAAAGCCTGGAAGTCTCCCCCATCCCACTAATCCGTCTGATGTGAGTCTGCTGGAAGGTCTTGGGGCTGAAGACAGACCTGCATCAAAGCCCTTTTTTGTGTAATACTAACTATACCCCTAGCAAGGTCAGAAAGCTGGTGCTCCTATCACCCACAGCTGCACCTTGATAGCCTTATGGATCTGAGGTTAAAAACGAAGCGGGAAAAAAGGTGCTGGAAAACCAAAATAAATTAATAACAATTCTGGTTTCTTTATACATTATAAAGAAGCAGGATGGGGAAGACTGTTTTGCTTTGCAGGTCACCTTCACAGCAAATAGGAATCATTCAATCACTGCTGGATAACATCAAGGGCACTCTCAGAGGTTGGCAATTGGAATGATTAAAAAAATATGAGCAAGATTTTAAGTGTCTCTTTGTGAAACAAACAGAGCAAAATTGTTCATCAGTGGTGGAATAGGTACTGTAAACATTGTCTTAAATGAATCTGGAAGGAATTTGTAAGAGAGAAGATGACCAGCTCTGTCTTCCCAGCACAGTCCCAGCCCTTTACAGAGGGGAGTTTGTGACCTTGCCTTCCTATTACACACATCAAGCTTCCTGGAGCTCTGTGTCTCTTTTTGCATTTGAGAAAAAAGGAAATATTTCACAGCATTACAGAATCAATGAAATGGGCTGGTGAGCTAGCACAGGTTGCCAAGGATGGTGTCCAGTTGGGTTTCGAGTATCTCCATGCAGGAAGACTCCACAACCTCTCTGGGCAACTGGCTCATTTTGGGGCACTCTCACATTAAACAAAAATGAGGTTTTTTGTGTTTGGGTGGAATCTGATGTGTTTTCATTTGTGCTTCTTATCATGTCAGGGAACTCTACTGAAAAGAGTCTGCCTCCCTTCTGTTGCCTGTGCTTGGGATGGACCTTCCCAGTACTTGGAGGAGGTGATCTTTGAAAGCCAGGCATCTTTTCTGGACACCTATGGTCTCCAGAATTCTTGGTCGAAGTCTGCTGTTCAAAACCAGAGTTGTGGTCCTGCCTTTTGTGCCACTCTCCTGCCTTAGGGTCCCGAACTCCACCATCTCACGGTCACTGCACCCAGTGCTGACCCCGCCTTCATGTCCCCAACCAGTTCTTCCTTGATTCTAAGTGTGAGATCCAGGCAAGCACCTTTGCTTATTAGCTCCTTGATCAACCGTGCCAGGGAGCTGTCAATGCGCTCTTGAACTCCCCTACATTGCTTGGGCCCTGCTGTATCGTCATTTCTAATTTAAACCTCTTCCTACCAGCTTTAAAATTAAGCTTAGTATAAAACAAATCCACCTCCTTCTGTGCTCACTGTCAGCCCCTGTGCTCCCTGCTGCAGGCCTGGGGCAGCATTTGCAGGTGTACTGACTGCGAGGTGGCTTGGAAGCCCAGATCTGGTGTCCTTTGCACATCTCGAGCTGCTCTGTTACACTGGCACTTGCCTTCCTGCACAGATGTTCACCTGAAACCATCTTATCAGTGACACATGACTAGAAGTGTGTTCTTGGTGAAGTGTTTTTTAGTGTTTTTTTGCTTTTGAGCTAACCAGCCTCATGACTTCCTCTCTGCCCAAGGCTTGCCATAAGGTGAATATTCTTTTTTTAACTGTTTTTTTTCCTTGCAAAATGAAAGGTTCTCATTGAGTCTCCAATGAGATTTGCAGTAGGATCCACCTTCTTTTCTCTTCTCCTACTAACTCAGAATGCAAGAGCTGGGACTAGTTGTGGAGGTTTTCCATAGGGTTGCTCTTCATGAGGCAGAGCTGACTATGGCCTATGGCTGCCTTGTCCCAGACATTTTAGTACCAAGAATCAGGTGTTTTGGAAAAGCCTGGTGAGCGATCCTACTGTGATCCTACAGGGTCCTACTGTGCTGAGAACACAGGATACAAAATTATTCTTCCTAAATAATTGGGCCAGACAAAAGGTAGAACTGAAGAAAGAAAAAACATGTATGTATGGAAAAATGTTACCAGTTCTAAAGTGCTTTTGTCCAACCTTTTCCAGGGACACTGTCACTCCTGGAGTTTGGTTGGAACTGCTTCCCACGTGACTAAATTAAAGGCATTAATGTTGATCACTGAATACAGTTGATCACTGAAAATTTTAGTGTTATCAGATTAAGGCTATAGAGCCAGCCAGGAGATAGGCCCTCAAGGGAGTCTGTTATCCCCATCTGCACTGACTCAAGGATTTGGGACAGAAGTGGATTAAACTTTCAGGGCCTTCAAGCGAGCTCTCCTGTGGCTCACGTTGCCTTCCTTTCAGATTCCTGCAATCAGTGTGTCTAATTCTGAGCCCCGAGTGGCACCCAGCAAAGCTGCTCCACTGCCTACAAAGAAACATTGCACAACATCCGTTGGGCCAGAGCTCCAGCGTGGCGGAACGCATGGCCAGGCATTTCACAACTGCTGTCATCTATGGATTTCTGCTTACAGAAATAGAAAGGGAAAGCCCAGCTAGCTAAGTTTGGCTCTGAAAAGGAGAAGCAGAGCACACACACACAGCTCTGCTACTTTTCCTAAGCGGGGAGAGCTGAATTACAGAACCATCTGCACATCCTTCGGCTGTTCTGTGGCAGGGAGTGACTTCCTCAGGACTCGCCTGCTATGTATATCACAAGGTGGCTTGTTCACCACCTCGATGGCTTTCCACGTGGAAAAGCTCCCCTTCCCTAATGTTTTACCCTGCCTATAGCCATGCTCAAGAGAGTTACATGTCTTCTCGGGAGGCTGCTGGCAGAGTTCAGAATACTTTAGACAGCCTTTTTAGTGCCCATCAGGATTTAAGCTCACATTTTTAGCAGAGAAAAGTTTAAAGCATGGCACTGCATAACCCCCAGGCTTTCCCTACATCCCCTGAGATTTGGTCCTAGGAGCAGAATAACGTGGCATTGGGTCCCAGGGGCAGAATGAGATGGTGCAGCCCTGCCACGTCCCGAGGCACCACAGCCCTCCCACAGCCTCTTCTGCTTGGGGAAAACCAACACCAGGCTTCCTCAGAACAACAACAAATAACTCATAAATGTTATAATTTTTTTCTGAGTGAAGGAGGACGGGAACAGCTGGGAAATCGCCCTCCAGGAAACCTTTGTGACGAGGCCCCTTCTCGGTGTCACTGCCTTGGCTTAAAATGGCGCGGAAGGGCAGCGAACCGCTCTTCAACTCCCCTCTGCCGCAGCGGGCGCGGTCGGGGCGCCGCGGGGATGCTCCCCGAAGGGGAGCAGTGGGTGAGCGAGGGGTGAGGTGAGGCCGGGCTGCCCGGGCAGGGAGGGCGCGATGAGGGCGCGCAGCCGATGAGCCGCACCGGGCTCGGCGGCGGCAGCGCCCCGACAAGCAGAAGATGGCGGCGGCGCGAGGCCCAATCAGCGCGCGGCGCCGGCTCGTGCCCGCCCGTTACCCATTCCCGGCGCTCCGCGTGCCCCGGACGGTTCCATTCGCCGCAACCGCCCCCGCCCGACCCCTGTGTGGTCGCGCCCGGCCGCTATAAAGGGGAGCGCGGCGCACGTGTGTGCCTCAGTGCCGGCGGGAGCGGGAGGCGGGGTGGTGTTTGTGCAGGTGGTGTCAGTGTGTAGAGGGAGCGGTGGGGGTCGGGCGTGCCGCACAGTCACCGCGCAGCCCCTCGGTGCTCGTGTCCCCGTCCCCTGTGAGGGTCGCCGGTGCCCCCCTGCCCGGCCCCGCGCTGCCTCCGCTCCCCCGCGGGATGCGGGCTCGGCCCGCCCCGCTAGCCCTCACCCCCGCGCCGGCCGCAGCATGAGCGTGGCGAGCGACACGTATTTCCTCATAAAAGACATAAAACCCGGACTGAAAAACTTAAATGTCATCTTTATTGTGCTGGAGATCGGTAAGTGGCGCCCGGCACGCCCCACCCCCGGGCCGCCCAGGCGTGTCACGGCGGGCGGGGGGGCCGGCGGCGCCGTGTCCCCCCCTGAGCCGCGCTTCTCCCCGCAGGGCGAGTCACCAAGACGAAGGACGGGCACGAGGTGAGGTCCTGCAAGGTGGCGGACAAGACGGGCAGCATCACCATCTGCGTGTGGGACGAGATCGGCGGCCTCATCCAGCCGGGGGACATCCTCCGCCTGACCAAAGGGTGCGTACGGAGCCGCCCCCGCCCGCCGGGCCGCGCAGCCCTTTGTCCCCCGCGGGGCTGCGGGCGGCTCGGCCGCCACCCCGGGGCACGGGGGGCACGGCCCGCCCCTCTCGGACCGGCTCCCTGTTACCGAGCCAGCGCCCTGAGGTCACTCGCCAAATTAAACCCACCTTTTTCCAGGCCAGAACATGCCTAGCGTGAGCATATAGGCTAGGAGGGGCTTGGGTTTGTAAGGAGGTGGTGGTGGCGAAGAGACTTTGTTTGGGCTTTAAAAAAGCTCCTTAGGAAAAGATTTCTGGGGCGGGGGAAATGCAACAGTCGGTCCTGGTCTGTAAATCAAGCAGGGGAAGTCAAAAGCATGTTCTTTTTTTCACAGTCAGTTCTTTACTCTTGCAGTCGGCTCCTTAATGAAAGGAGGGGATGATTACATCTCCCGTGCAGAAAAGTTGCTTTTCATTGCAACGAGTTTAACGAACATGGCAGGCAGAGAACAACCTTTTCAGTTTCACTGTAAAAATTCATGCTAAGGCTACACCGTAGGTTGTTAGTTTGGTTAGGTGCAAATAATTTCTCAGAGGTGACTTAATTTAAAAACCAACCAAAAAACCAAACCCCTCAAACTTATATTTATTAACTGTGAGAAAGAATACTAGAGTCAATCTGAAAATCCTTTTCCACGTCACTTAAACTGCCAGTAGCAAAATGATAGTCACTTTTATTTGAGTTCTTCATGTCAGTTAGGTTACACTTAGAAATCCATTACACTGATCGTTTGGCCTACAGCACTCTAGGAGATGGTGGAACTACAGTGTGTGTAAGGTCCTTTTAATTTGTTTTTATGAAAAAGCAGGTGAAAGGTTACTCAGTGAGTCTGCTAACTGAGCTGCTCTTAAGTTGTTATTTTGAGTGTAATTCTTGGTCGTGGCCTGAAATTGTATGACCCTTGCCACCAAAACTACAGCTGCTTCCTCCTATGCAAATGTCCTTTTACACGAAATGGGCTGACTCCTCAGCAGAGGTGGTTCTGGGGAAGGCTGCTTGCGTGGAGAGCACGTGGAGCTCAGGGATGGGTGGAACTAAACCAGAGCTCTGGGACGGCACAAAGCCCTGTGTGTAGATGACATTGAAACAAATTAAGAGCAATGCTGTTCAGCAGTATTACTGTAATGTGCCCTGTGACTGGCTTACTGTAACTGCTCTGGTGTTTCTGTGCAACAATGGGAGAGTCATGGCATCCTTTAATGTAAAATGAGTTTGGCTTGTATGAATTAATTTTGAGCTGACAGCACGATTTCTAGTGGGTGGCAAAGTCATGCCTTCATTTACATTAATTGCATGTTCCCGTAGGACTGTGTAGGGAGTGAAATGGCAAAAGTAAATACATTCTGGTTTGGCTCTCATCTTCAGAAAAATGCCCTCATGCTGGTATACAGAGTTCTCCAGACACAACTTTGGGCTTAAATACGATCGAGTGAGTGATGTTACCATTGCAAGGCAGGTAAATTTCAGCTCTGTAGGCTAATCTGACTCTTCAGTGCAGGATGCCCACTGTTACAAGCAGAAAAGCTTATCCAGGCCCCATGTGTAAATGTGCCTTTTTCCTTTATTTTTTCCTCTCCTTTTTTTTTTTTTTCCCTTTTCTCAAGCTGCAGATGCATTCCTCTTGAAAGGCAGACTCTGTTGCTTAATTTTGTCACTGGCTGTTTACCCTTTTTACAGGAAGCTGTTGCAGTTAATATTTTTAAATTTGAAGTTAGTGCTGGAGTTCAGTGCTTTATGGCCAGCTCTTTTTGAGACAAAAACAAGTGCTTGCATACATGGAATAACTTTGTGCTTGAGGTTGTTAGTCCCATAATTTGCTGGGTGTTGTCCCAGTAAATGTATGTTTGACTTACATTTATTACTTGGTAGCTCTTTTCCTTTGTGCTCTGCCACAAAACTGCCCAACTAGCAGGTTATTAAAAAAGGTTAAGCATTGGGGGAATCTTTAAAGTGAAAGGTAGCACTGTGAAGTGAAGAACATTAATCCTGCTTCTGGAAAACTCCTGAGATAGTATCTCCAGGTATAGTGCCTATGCTTTCCTGCTGAAGTACAGAGCAGGTTATCACTGCGTTGGCAGTGCTGTCCTCTCCTGCCACCCTGACTCCTCCCTGGGGCCTCTTCAAGGCCCTGTGTGTGGCTGGATGGCTCCCAGTCCCAGCAGATAAGGCAAAGGGCAAGAGGAATGTTTGCTATCTATGTTCCAGAGATAGACCTGGGGCATAAGGAAGTGGTGACTTGTCCAGATTATCTGTGACTCCCAAGAGTGCGATTGCTGAGGCTCCCTATTCCTTTGCTAGAAGACCCATATTCCTTTTAGCTCCCTTGCACCATGCCCAGTTTCTGGTCTGTATTTTCCTTATTATCTACACCTATGTGATGCCCCTCACTGAAAGGAACAATTACACAGAAAGTTTTGCATGACTCACATTTCAGTGCTTAAAGTCAAGAACAGCTATGAAGACTAGAGTGCACTCTACACTGTCTTGTAAGGGAATGTTCCTGCAATCAAAATATTATTTAATTGTATTTCTGTACATCAGTTGGAACTTGATGGTCAAACTTCTGCCTGTAAAAAACCCCGGTCTGGTAAGGACCTGTACTGAAAACCTAAGCACTTCCATTATGTGCTTTCAGTAGCAGTAGCTGTTCTCCACTGAACAAAGGTAATGCTTCCTGGCTCCTGCTGAAAGCAAAACTGAGAGTTGTCACTGAATGTAACACAGATACTGCTTTTGGCAAAGTGCCTTTCCTCTGCAGGACCAGTTATAAGGGTTGCTGCAGCCAACCAAAGAGCATCCAATCTCAAAATAATTGAGTGCTTTCCTGTAATTGCCAGAGGAGTCTGCTGAGCTGCTGATACCTTTTGGTAGAAGTAGTACATGGGGATCTATAAACTTTTAGTGTTGGTGTCCCTGGGAATTTTTTTAGTCCGTTCATGCTGATAGGTAATGCTTGTTAGCTCCTGGAAGACAGCATGCTTTCACTTCCTCTGTGAACTCGTTCACTTAGAGACTGCATCACTTCTCCTTTCTTTGGCCAGGTACGCATCTCTGTGGAAAGGATGCCTGACACTTTATACAGGACGAGGAGGGGAGCTGCATAAAATTGGGGAGTAAGTATTGTGTGTTCATACTTTGTCTCCTCTCAGCAGAGTGTCACGGTAAGTATGAGATGTGGTGGCTCTTAGTAAGTGGAAGTTAGGACAGCAAAAGTGTGTTGTTGTTTGGTCGTGGATAGGTACAGCACAAGGCAACCCTGATACGAGTTTCCAGATGCCACTGTGGTAATGAGCCCCAACCCCCTCTGGACTGTAGATACGTTGAGGAAAAGTAGCCTCCCATCATTGGCACAGATCTGGATTTTACCTAGGAGGAGGAAATGTGTAGACAATAAGGGACTGAATCTGCATTACTTACCTGGGCCTCAGCTTGATTAACAACTTCATTTTGGTGGAGGCCTTCTGTATGTGTATCATGCTTGAGAAACAGGCAGTGCAAAGAAGGAAGACCAAGGTGACTCCAGTGAATCATATCTAAGCAGAAACAAGCCTCATTAAACCTGCTTTAAACTGCCCACAGACTGGGGCAACAGCTCCTGACTAAGAACAAACATGAGTAACATACTTGAGCAACAGAAAAAATAGCAATGTTTTCTAACCAGAACAGTACTTCCACTGTTGCACAAAGTTCTGTGGGAAACCTTATAGTCACCAGGGGAGTGGGGCTCTGGGGTGGCCATGTCTTTTCTGGTATGGTTCAGAAATGCCAACATTCAACTGGAGTTTGTGCAAGAGAACCTGTAGATTTTATTTGGTGTAAATCCATCACCTCAGAAATGTCATCCAGTTGGCTTACTCTCCAGCTGACTGGAGTGATGTAAGTTCCTCATCTGGGTTGTGCCTCCCAGCAGCAGGTGGGAGCTCCACTTCTGCTTAACAGTGCTGTGTAATGATTCAAATCTCTCTTCCCCTCTGCCATGTGGTGAGTTGATGGGCCTATTCCTCCAGAGTCCCCTCGAGTGGAAAAGGATACTTTGAATTTCATTCCCTGTGTTGGACTCCTCTGCTGTTATTGCTAATGGGGCACTGCATAGCATGGGAGCATGTGGGAGTGCTTAACTCTTCCCTAGACATGTAATGCAATCCCAGTCTGGGAGCAGGCTGGGTGACTCTGTGCCTCAAGTGACCTTGTGAGTGGGTGCTGGACAAGATTGTGCAGCTGGAAGAGAGGCAAAGGGAGCCCTTTCATCACCTTTTGTTTTCCTTAGGCCAGTTTACCTCCTTGAGTAAAGGTGTACTTGCCTCTGCTTGACTTCACACCAGGAACGATGTGACAGCCTCACCACAAGCGTATAAAGGGATCAAAGAGCCTTTTAATACCTATGGATATTCTCTGAACAGTGGGGTCTGGATTAATTACTTTTAGGTGATGGGATGTGTCAAGAACATATGCTCTTTGTATTGTGGAGTTGAGAACTCTGTTAAAAAATGGCTTTAGAACTTCCTCATAATCCTGATTTCTCCCCAGGTTTTGCATGGTATACTCAGAAGTGCCAAACTACAGCGAGCCCAACTCAGAACACGTCGGGCAGAACAAACTGGTATGTTAAACTTATATGAGGTTTCTGGCATAAAGTGCTCTTTGTTCTGAATACTTCCCACTAGGCTGTGATCAGATGTGACTCTCCTGGAAAAAATGAACTTAAAGTGACATATAGCTAAAAATGAGCCAATAATTAAAGTAGCAGATAAATTCTATGTGGAGCCACTATAAGAACACAGGAAAGAAAACATCAGCCACTTTCTGTAAAAATGTGAATTTTCTCTCTCTGATCCCATGTCTTTTTTCTTTTTAATGTTTCTCCAAAGGCACAAGGTGAACAGAATAATATTTCTGCATCCAGTGGTATGGGTACTTGTACTTTTGGGCCACTGGGTAAGTTTTTTTCATTTTGTACAAGTGAAAAGATGAGAAACACTTGAAGGGAATAGAGAGAAATTTATCTTACTAAGGGTTCTCCATTCTTGGGATAAAAGTATGCTAGGCTCTAAAGTCATTCAAACTAGGGCCTGAATCTCAAGCATGTAAACAGGAACATTTCCTGATCATTGTTTTCAGGACTTCTTCCCTAGAAGTGGAAGAGATTAGAATATTCAGGGTGCCTGTATCACATAAGGGGACTTGACTAATCCTAAATTGTTTTGATGCTTTTGAAGAGTTCTTGCAGCACTTGAAATTCTGCTTTTTTTAAACTGAACAAGACATTGGTTTCAAAGATTCCTTACTTTAATCTTGTTAGTCACCATGGCTTTCTTGCCAGGTTAGCTCCCCAGAACAGAAGGGGTAGTAAGTAATCTGAATTCCAATATCTGACTTGTCTATATCGGGTTTTATAATATATATTTTATTTAAACATAGAAGCTTAAATAAGAAAATACTTCAAGGACTTGAAAGGGTGTAAGCTGAGAGGGAACCTTAGTCTGCCTGCATGATGTCCAGACTCAGTACCTGGTGTTGTAAACTACTAGTGTGACCCTTCTTGCTTTAGCTGAGAAAGAGGGATGGAGGGGAAGTAGTTTGGGAGGGGAGAGAAAGGTAACTTGTGGTTTGAGGTCTTGCAGTGCCCAGGACCCCGAAGGACCATGCTTCTGGTCCTCAGGGTTTGCTGGTTACTGCAAACTCCGTGTGTTCCCTGTTGTTAAACTTATATAAGGGAGCAGTGATTTCAGTCCATGGAACTTGTAATGACCTTTTTTCTGTCTTTTTAGGAAATGGTTTACAAACTGGACCTGAAGCAAGTGGATTTCCATTCATGTATAATCACAGCCACATTTATGCAGGTAGTGGGAGAGGCAATGGACGAGGACCTGTAAATCCAGCACCAGCTAATAGTGTTCAGCCTCTTCCTCCTGCTGTCAGTAATGGGAGGGACCCACGCAGGGCCTTTAAAAGATGACTATGCCAAATGTGGTTGTACAGCTTGCTTAAAGTCTACACTCTACTTGAGCACTTACTGCACTTTTATTTATAGTTAACTGTGAAGCAGGTTGTCCTTTGTGTGGTTTTTTTTTTTTTTTTTTTTACCTTTTGGTCTATGGAGCAAACTTGATGTGATCTATTTCTTGTTTTGCTTAGGGAAGCACAGTGAGTCTTCCCCATACATAAAGGGGTGGGGGGGAAGGTGGATATAAGAAAGTAAGAGTAACAGGTTGAAGTGTCTCAATTAAAACTCGGTGCCCTTTGCTAAATGTAAGAAAACTTCAGTTACATACATGTATTTCTGTTTCTGTTGGTCAGCCATGTAGCCTTAATAGGTCTATTATGTCCTGTGCACATCTGGTTTGACTTCCATTAGAGTTAATGGGAGTTCTTCGTATTGGAAGAGAAACAAAGGGGAAGAGCAAAGATGCTCTGGTGAGCTAGGTGTCCTTGGAATGCATACAGCTTGTAAAAGCAATAAGTGTAAGCAAATAGTGGTGCCAGACCTAGTGGTGTCTCTGGAATCAGGGAATGAATAACTCATATCAACTCAAGTTGAAGACCTGGTGAGTGTCTTGAAGCTTGATTCTGATTCCAAAAAGGTGTACACTACTTGAAAATTCTCTATACAACATTACCACTGTCAAGGAAAGTAACACTGATTTTTGATTTGGAGAGAAGCTTGCATATTCATTCTTGCGTTGCATGAGATAGCAGAATATAGAAGGATCTGAATTCAGACAGTGTTGGGGAGTATGCTGTTTGTAGCCACTCCTTGCACAAAAGCTCAAGGTTACTTTGCAGGAGTCTGAATTTCCAGGAGCGGACTGTTTCCAAATGCTGCATTACCCATCTCTTCGACGAGGCTGCCTCCTCCTTCTTCACTTTTCCAAGTGGAATTACGTATTAGATGAAGCTGTATGTGTGGATTGCAGAGGTACCAGCCAAGAACACAGCTGCACTTATGCTGTTAAGCTTTCCTTCCTCTGTTTTATATGAAATACGAGTTATCCCTTGAAGAACCCCACCACCTCCATGTCCTGGGGGGAAAATAGCTGATTTTATTTCTGAGATCACAAATGCCTTGACTCTAGGTAAGAGTCCAGTGCCATATTTAGATCAGGTTCAAAAACAACTCGGAAACTGAGGTGTCATACTGGATTTATCTGTTTTAACTCTTCTTAACTGACCTCTCAAATAAAAAAATTGCACTAATCATATCAAAACAAATCTAACTTTCTTTCTGTCAAGCCATAAAGACTTCATGACAAAAGGCTATTTCTGAATTGTGAATTGTTTCTGTGGTCTTTCCTGTTATTTGAATCTGCCACTGTCACTAATGTTTACAAGTTGTTTACATTTGATACTTCTGCTTTTGGTACTCTGTCATGATTTGTTGAAAATTGCTTCTAATTGGTGAAAGTTCCTTGCTTGGCGTGAAATACTGAACTTTGTTTGAAATGCAAGCATCAGTAACAACAAACTTCTGAAGAGAGGTTTAGAGAGACCTGTATGCCCAGACACCTGAGGGCTGTTTGTCTCTAGTATGGTGAAGTGCTTTCCTGGTACCTGCTTCCAGGTGGAACTAGTGAAACTTGTTTTGGACACAAGAGGGTGGCATGCCTCATGAGATCACCCTGGGTGCTGCTATGGAACAATGTGATAATTGGTGAACCAGAAAGCATGTGGTGACTTCTGAGGAAATGGTGTAAGGAGGTGACGTGTAACTCAGGGACTTTAAATTGCTTACTTATTTAAATAAATGTATAGTTTAGATGTATGGACAAACCTTTTCTGCAGTGTTGCATTAAGACATTTCATATGCTTGTGAGAAGGAAGCCAAGGAGACTTGTAAACCTGGGAAGCACATACGACATGTTCCAGAGGTAAACAAGATGTAAGTATGGTGTGAGAGCTGTGCTTCCCAGTAGTTGCTGTAAAGTTAGGAAGTGATGACGTGGTGGGGACTGAGTACTCGTTGGGGTATCTGCACTGTGGATCTCAGGTCCTGGTGATCTTGACTTCTCTGCAGCATAAAAAAGTTGAAATAGAGGGGAACCCTGTGTTAGTGTGTGCTGAGGTACCTGATGTTTGTAGCTCTATGCATTTGAGCTTTTATTAAATTAATAAACAGAATACTTGTTCACAAATTCCAACTAAAAAGTGAGATGATTGCTGCTGATAAGTGGCATAAGGTTAAAAGCTTATGTCAAGTGGATGATTGATTTGCACTTGGGAGGAAAAAAGCAAGAGGCTGCTCTTCATGTTCTCAAGGTTAGTAGCATTCCTGCTTCCCTGTTTCTTACATGAAACTATTGCAGTTTATTAATAAATTTTTACTTCTTTGCAGGGGAAATCTGTGCCCAGAAAAGTCACATGGACTTAAATATAACTTTTGAAGGTCTTCTGATCTTCCACTGAACCTAGGACAAAGTTGTTTTGTTCAGAGGTATCACTGTCAAGATAATTCTCAGCTTGCAGAGGAACCTGGGATCCTGCCTTATACCTGTTTGGATCATAGCACCTTGGTTCATGGAGAGAGAGATACACACACTTCTCTATGCAAACAAGCAGTTGTCCTGAATTACTCTGACACTACAAGGCACTTCACAAGTGCTCAGTTGTTAGGTCATTAGGGAGTCTCTGCAGATGTCTTCCTAAGATATTAAAAGATTAGGCTGCACTCAGGGTAGTCTCATTCTAGAATAATACAGATTTCCAAAGGGAAAAAAAGGCCCTGGAAGGTGTTCACCTACCCAGACACAAACTTCCTAGTGCTGAAGTGCAGCTGAGTAGTCCTGACACACTTGAGCCACAAGATGCCCAGCTCTCATCACCCCACAACAGCTGCCCCCCTCTTACCTGCCCTAACAAAAGGACTGATGGCAGATTGCAGTGAAGTGGCAGTGGAAAGAATTTTTCTGTATTTCTGCTGCCATCCTCTGTGTTCTTTCTGTCCATCCTCTGCATGAATCTTTCACCTTGATCCAAAAGTGGAAAAGCAGTCCTGTACTGTGAAATACTGCCTTAGGCTTGGATACATGGTAAAGTCACACACTCTATGTCCACAGTGAAAATGGAAATGTGCTGTGAGAACAAATAACAAATGCTGGACTGAGGCATGTGAAATGTCATCTGCCTTCACAAAACTCATTTAATTAGCTTTGGCCATAAAATGAAACTAGCAGGTTGCAGTCCTGTGCACTCCAAATAATGCTGCTTAGCACCATCACAGGTTCCAGGAAGGGTATGTGCAAGGAGTGCTGCTTCTGCCAAGCAATGGGGGGTATGAAACAACTTTTCTCTCTCAGTGCCATGTCTGCACAGGCACCCCCACATCCTCCTTAGCAGCATTGCAGGAGTGTTCTGTTGGGATGTGCGTTCTCATGGCCCTTGTGTTCTGACCTGCCAGGTTGTTCCCCTGCTTCTCTTAAAAGGTCATAGATTTACCTGGTCAGACACGCTCTTTGTTAATCTCTGAGCCAAGCATTTACTTATACTGCTGAGTGTGGTCTCCAGCAGTGTTTTCCCAGGGGATCCCAGGAGGTGCCTTGCTGTCTCCATGCAGCCCTTGCTGACAGCTAGCTCTGGAGCTGGAGTCAGTAATTTGGGGAATTTCTTCTCAGTCCAGCACCAGTGCATGTTCTTGAGGAGATTGTGAGGCTGTGAATCCCCATCTGGCATCTGATGAGGCACTGTTAATAACTGCAGAGCTAATGATGGCCGTGTCCCAGGGAGATGCTCCCCTTGCTGTGTGATGCTGTGGAGTGAGCCCAGCCTTCACTGCTGAGAGGTGCAGCGGCCTCAGGCATCCCAGGAACTCATTAAGAGATGCTCTTTCTGACTTCAGCCTTAATCATGCTACTGATTCCTTTATTCTTGATTCCAGAGAATTTGAAATTGTTATGGCTCTTTATAAGGGTTCTGCTATTTAATTTATTCTGTGATGGACGTTTGTGTGTGTGCGTGTGTAATTGGGGATGGAAAAGATTAATCCTAAACAAGCTGTTGATTAAATTACAGAGGATGGAGTTCAAAGGGATTAGAAAAAGTTTGGAAGTGACTAAGGGGAACTCTTAAGGACTTCATTTAGCTTTTTAATTTCTCTAAATTGCTGATTTTGTCAGGAAGAAAGTAACACCATTATAAGAGCTTCATCTAAAACTGCCCTCCCACACCCCCAGCTGATAAAGACTGACTGGATTTGCATGTGTCCTAGGGAACAAGGTTAGGGAAAGAGTAAAACATCAGGATTTAGCTCAGAAAAGAAAATTCTGGGACTGTAAATGTACCTTCAGAACGAAATGCTTCCTTATATGTGTAAATGGGATGCTACCTGCTTTGCAGAGTGGAGAACCCAAAGTAGTGCAGTCACTGGAGGGCCGACTGGCTGCTACATGTTAGATAAGTTTTCATATAAAAGACAAAATCAGCTTAATACACCATCAGTTGTGGCTTGGCAGGAGTGTAGTTGTATGTTGTAGTGTAGCAGAGCCCTCCACCAAGCTTTCTTCAGGTTCATGGCCAGAGGGTGAAATGGTGAATGGTCTCACAAAGTAATGGACAGGTATTTGGGAAATTTGGAACCACACTTGTCCAGCTCTGCCTATGTCCAGTGAGAATCACCAGGAGATCCCACTGACTTCAAGGATAATTTGGATCAGGTCCTGTGCAGGCAGTAGTTTCGCATCTGTAAAACTAGGATAAAGTGGTAGGGCAGATCTATCAGATGCTAAATTAATGATTTAGGAAGGTGCTGGATGCTGTGGAAAAGCTGAAAGCCACAGCCAGTGTGTAGATTTTTTTTTTTCTTTTTAAATCAGAAGACTTTTAAGCATATGTATTTCTAAGCTTGGATTCCTTATAGTTAGGTAATTGTGTTTGCTCTTTTGGGTTTGCTCGTTTTCCAGTGATGCCAAGCGCTGCAGTTCTGTGCCCAGAACTGCAAGCAACTCGCTGCTGCCTCCCTGGGCCCTGCCTGCAACTGCTGCTTCGAGTAGTATTTCTGTGCTGCAGTCACACAGCTCAGGCTCTCACGGTAGGGGGTCTGTTGGTACCTGCATCGCCCCAGAGCAAGCTGTCCCTTCCACCCCAGCACCAGGTACTGGTGCCTCTGAACACAGGGGTGGAAAACTGTGGCTCTGGACATGGCAACTCCTGGAGGTCCAGAGGCATAAAGACTACTTTTGTGGGACCTGCTGGTGGAGCTTGCTTTTATTCTTTGCTGAAGGAAAAAAACCCCACATCCTGCCAGGTGGGAAGTGCAGCCATTGGCAACGGATCAGTTAGAGCTGGTTCTTTTGCTTCTGCCCTGTCCTGCCGTGCATTCCCACCAGGGAAGGGGCAGGGGATACCCCAAATCAGGAGAGCAGGAGGATGCGAGGGCAAGGTCTGCAGCAGAAGGGCTGGTGGGGCCCTGGGGGGCTCTGGCTGGTGGCTTCTGGTACCTGTGTTATAGGTAAATTTGTTAAACAGTTGGATGAATACGTTTCAGGAGTGGCTTGGGGATGGGGGCGGGAGTTGATTCTGGTGTGGGACAAGCATGAAGATGCATTGTATGATCTCCTCTAGCTGGTTCCACCATTCTTTTCTATGATTTATGCATTAGCTTAATTTTTGTAATTTCCTTTTTCCTAGGTTGATTAATACTAAATTTAATTTTCTATAATCAACTTGAGCATGTAACTTGAAGAGATGAGGTTTAGGCTGATTGCAGAAAAAATCTACCTATCCAGCCTAGCTTGAATAAAGCAAAAGCAAAACTATTTTTATCTCTAAATTATGCAATATTTTCATGGAACTCTGCAGCCTACTTATATTTAACCTTTGAAAGGAGTGCTCTATTTTTTCAGACCACCTAATGCAAACTTTGCAAATAGGTTTTTTAATTATGAGAAACCCACCTGCATGCCATCAACCAAATTATTAGTGAGGCAGGGTAGGATAACCAATAGTGCTGTCAGACTTAAGCTGAATATGAAAAATGTTTAAATGCCAAGAACAGAAGTCGCCAGGAAATAACTTTAAACACCAGGTGCTGGAGGAACAAATTAATATGACTTATTTTATTTTTAGAAGTAGCGAGTTGAGGCCTTATGCAGGTAGACATTTCTTAGTGCAGCAGCAGTGCTTGGCTATGCAATAGAACCAACAAAATCAACACAATATTCTTTTAAAAGAAAAAGAAAATATCTATTTTAGTTTAACAAAGCCTTAGGTAGGGACAGAAAATGAACTTCATAAACTCTGTGCTGTTTGCAAGGCTCCAGTGAGCTGTCAGCGTGCTGTTGCTTATCAGAGCTGTCTGTGATGTGGTTTGGGATGACCTTGAAGCAAGAAACCCCTGTGCAAAAGCCATTCTTGCAAGCCTTTCCCTGGTACACCCAGTCTAGTTTCATTTTGGTTGTGCTTTCCTGATGGCAGGGTCCATTGCTAGGGACAGTGAGTGTAAATGTTCTTGCTGAGCTTATTTTCCCCAGTAGTATGGGGAATCAGAGGTAATTTCTGGAGGAAGTGGGACCCAAAACATCAGTATCATGAAGCCAATAAAAGGGATGTGTCAACTCAAGAAAATTGCTGCAATAAGCTTCCTGTAGCTTTTTTAGCCAAGTGGATTTGCAGAAGCTTTCTGTGCAACTTCATCAGTGTTGTAGCTGAAGGCAAGTTACAAAAATCTGGGTCTTTTCTAGTAGATATAAATGGAAACCACATTGGAAAAAAGAGGTGGATGTCTGCTGACTGACCAACAAAAACTGATAGTAGATCTGTAATTACCTTGTATTTTTGGGGATATGCAGCCTGTTTTCACTTGTCTAATTGTGATTTAGTTTGGGTGGTATGAACAGATGGCTCCTTCCATGGCTGTGGCTGCTTTGATGTCCGAAGCTGGTGAGTTGTAGTTGTTATCACAGGCTTCTTCATCAGTCCAGACATTGAGGTGGCCCCTGAGAGATTAGCTTAAGGGACTCAGGTGTTTTGTGCAGCAGTTTGGGGGGTGTAGGTAGCCTGTGATCAGAAGTAACAGCCTGTCAAAGGGCCCCAGCTGTCAGCAGGGTGACACACAGGTGGAGGTCTCCACAGGACAGTATTTTTAGGTACCAAAGTCATTACCTCATCTTCCAAAAATATTTGGTTCACTCAGGATATGAGGGATTTGGGTTTAGGTTTTTTTTTTTGTTTCTTGTAAACTTGAGAGATCCCCGCTGTGCAGCTCTGTGGTTTCTCTGACCGCCTTCTCTTTTACCTGTCCTGAAAAAATCTTCTGATTTGTGTGTCATGCCAAGCCTTCCCCTGCCTGTTGCTTACCTTGCCTTGTGAGTACTCGCACTGCTGCTTATGCCAGTACTCAACATCTTCAGGTTTGTCTCTAACATGTTATTACTCCTTGGGTGTTTGACAGGTCTGTCTCATTATTTCTGCTTGTTCCAGCTCCTTTGTGTATTACCAAAGTAATTTGCAGCCCTGCCCAATTAGAGCCCCTGTTTCCCTCCCCAGGTAGGTATGACATTGCCTGCCCTCAAGAATAAATGTGATCTTCCTGCAATCCCATTGATTGAATCTGCTGAGGCCAGAGAAGGCATTTCCTGCATCACTGTAACAAGTTGTTCACAACTCCCCGTGTGCTGGGCTTCAAATTCAGCCTTTCGAAAGACTTTGATAAAGAAGAAAGGATCATTTTTTTCCTGACTACTGCAAATGAAAAAGCTTTTCACTTGGGAGTCGTGGGTCATATTTATGGAAATGGGGAGAGCACTTGCAATATTTATAGCAGTTACAGAGGCGCTTGAATCTATATTTTATTGATACGTATTTACGTGCCCACAGAAATCTTATTGCACAGTAGTTGAGAGAACTTTATTTAGATTTAGTATTTTGAAGTCATCTTTTAGTGCTTCTTTATTATCCATGAAGTGTGAGATTCAATATTTCAAGTAGGACTGTCACCAAACAGCCGGAGGTTTTTAAAAGATTTTTATTTTACATAAAGATAAATGTTGAAGCCACATTTTTCAGAGGCACCATCTGTTCCATGTTGACCTTAATTTTCTGGATGAGTGCTTTTCTTCAAACATTTTAAGTCTTGTCTACATTTCATTTGGTTGGGAATGTTTAGGTTATTTGTTGAACAGGAAATCAGATATTCAGAATACAAACACACCATTACATTGCAAATTATTCCCTTTGTATAATTTAGCACTCTGCGTCGTAAATACTCTGTAGACTTGCTGGGGTAGCTCCACGTCTCTGGCATCTGGCAGGTTGATCCTGTGTGGAGCTGGATTTCTTTTGAGTGTCACCATCATTCCTTGCACTGGACAGTGGGTCCGAGAACACTGAGTGAGAACTGTGGAATAACTTTTTAATGGGCAGTTTCTGGGAACAAGGGTAGGGTAAGGATTTGTCGGTTGGCTTCACCATGGCCTTGTAAGGATTTTCTGTTCAGCAAACAACAATACCTAATCCCACTAAAAAGAAGCTGCTAAAATAGCTGAAAGACTACATATACATCATTCCCATGGGGCAATACCCCCTTTTCTTCCTTCAAATTCTTCTTGCTTCCTTGTCTTCAGCTGAAATAGGCTTATAGACTATTTTTGCCTCCAGCCTTGCTCTGTGGTTTGTCTGAACTCCTGTGGCTCCAGCGGTTCAGTTGTTTGTTACCCTGACACTTCCCTGGGCTTTCAGGGCCCTAACTTTCTGTATTCTCCTTCTGACCTGGATCAGCTTTGCAGGCTGCATACCTTGCCCCATCCAAAGCTCATCCCTTGTCATAAAAGCTCCTTGGCACTGCCTGTTACTGTCATTCCAGGGGGTGCAGCCCAGGCCTAGTAGCTAAATGTTAGGTGTTCCCTATTGATAGGTGGTCGATCTGGGCTACTGCTGGCCTGCAGCAGCAACTATTTTAGTGACACAGTGTACTCTTGGCAGAGACAGTAACATCTTTGTGACTTTGAACTGGAAGTGGGACTGTAATCCTGCTGTTAAGTTTTTGTTTTTCTTGTTTGTTGGGGTTTTGTTTGATTGATTGTTTGTTTTGTAATTTAGTAGCTCCTTTTGCCCCTGCAAAGTTTGTAGCCTAATGCAGAAGGGATACTGAGACTTTTTTTTTACCTTCGGTGTATGGATTGGGAAATAAAACTTATGATGTGGTAGAAAAAGTGATACAATTTAAATTTCTGTGTGTGCTTCAAGAAATTCCCAGAGAGGAAAGCTGCAAGGACAGTACTCTTTTAAATTCACCAGCTGATTTCTTTACAGCTCTACTATATAAATGCTTAGTAAAGCCCATTTCAATGAGATGCCAAGATGTGGGGGAAAGGAGCTGAACCAACAGCAAAATGTCTGCTTAAACCAAGACTGATCTGTTTCTGAATACTGAAGCACAGAGTCTGTCTAACCAGGCTGGCTGGTTTTGGAAATACCTATTGCTACACCAATTTTTGAGGGAAGTGATGGATCAGGAGGTGGGAGGAGGAGTGGCCGCTGGACCTGTGGCTGATGCTAGTGGCTGTTTGCTGTCCAGAAAACCACATAGTGCTCTGCTGCTGGATATTTAGAAGGTTTTTAGATGTTTACATGGTATGTACTGTGGCCAGGACAGAGGAGGCAGTGGGTCAGGTCACCTGCTCTTCCTCCTCCTCACCCTGTCCAGGGCACCAGCAGTCTCTGCTGGGAAGTGGGGATGTTGATATCTTGCTTTAACTACAGGTTCTTTTTCTAATCTGTGCTATAAAATAATTAAATCTAGAGTTGTTAAGTTTTGTCTCTCCTGGTTATCTCTAGCATCTAGATTTATATCTCTGGATGCAAGTACAGGAGTGATTAATACTGGAGAAAACAAAGTCTACTCTCCCTCTACCATGGAAATATATATTTTTCTGCTTTCTGAAAAAGCACTGAGTCTTGAAAATGGAAAATGAGAGCAATTTGGGTTGTTTTGATCTTGTTTTGAGGCAGTGATTTATAAAATAAGGCAAATTGCACAGCTGTAAATGGGTTAAGAGTAACTTACCATGACGAACTACAGCATTCTGCACCTGTGAGATGGACCCTTATAAAAGGCGAGATATCTGGCTTAACTGCCAGAAGGTCAGCTCATAATTATTACTGTAATTAATCTCATGTGATCTTTTTTCAATCTACCCAGCAGTGGCATAAGGAACTGTTGAAGAACCTCATTAAAGCATGACTCTTCAGCAGAGCTCGGAGCTGTTCCTGAGCTCTCCCAGGGGTGGACGGATGGTTGAGAGCTCAGAAATAGCACGCTGGGCTGACAGTAGCATTTAGGACCTCAAATACCACTCTAGGATAGCTTGAAACAGTGGAACTATCAAAAAGTTGGACAGTGCATTTGATGTGAAATTCTTGGGTGATACAGTGGCATCCCAGCATGCTAACTGCCCTGGCAGCAACCCCCACTTCATGGGGGATCCCATTCAAGAGTCACGAACAAAATATGAACATTCCAAGATAAAGCCTGAATTTGCAGCTGTTGGAGATTATGGCAGCAGCAGGGTAAGTGAATGAGCAACAGCTGTGTCATTTTCATAACACATCTGCATTAAAAACAGTATTTCTTTCTTTCCAACAGAAAAATATTTAGTTTTACAAGATAAAGGTACAGTTGTTTCCATGCATCTGACTTTCTACAATTGCTTAAGAAAACACCTAACTTTGGTAGCATGGTAGAATAAATTGTTTGGTGCATGTTCATGTTTCTGTGGATAGTTCCATAGCATGAAGTTTGTGAGGGTTTGAAATAAATCTTTTGAGCCTAAACAACTAACTCTTATGTGATTTAAGAAAGGCAAATACTGCCTTTGCTTTGGTCATATCTCCACCACATGAGTAAGTGGGATGACCAAAACTACTCTGACCTGCTGAGTGGCAAGTTAAATACGAAGTCTCTGTAAAAATATTTGGAAGACTACAACTTTGTTTCTAAAGTTGAAAAGAGAGGGTTGAAAGCTGAGTGCTTATCCCTGGGAATGTCTGAACCACCACCACATGATTTTAGATGTAGAAAAAAGTATTGTAAATCTCGGGGGCAAGGGGGCAATATGTCTTTCACTGGCATGTAGGATTGGTTACTACAAGCAACCTCCTCCACCAAAACCTTCAAACATGGCATCACCATCCCCAAAATCTGTGCTCACTTTTTGTTGTTAGTACTTTTATGTTTGTTTTGCAGTGAAATCCAATGCCCTGGTGCCTGTTCAGTTTTTGAGGGAGGCTGCTGTGCAGTCTGTCTCATGTGGTGAAACTCTGATGCTGAAAAATCTAGCAGAAAACTAGCAGGTCGAATGGGAAAGCAAAACTGATGCTGCTTGTCAGGGTGAAACAAGGTGACTTTTGTCTATTGCTTGAATTTTGTGTATATGACTGGGCTAACCCCAACATAAAGATCAGGAAGATGAACGGACAGGCAGGCAGGCAGCTAAAGGTTGTCAGTGAGGGGTTCACAGGCAGGTTGTTAAGGTCTGTAGAGAAGGCAAACATAAGCTAATGTTTTTTGATTCTTCTGGTCTGCAGCAAGAAAAGAAACCTTCGCCTCTGCTGATCCAGTCATAGCTCTGACACTTGCTTGCAGCACCCTTGATGACAAAATGAACCCTCTGACCATAACTTGCCAAACAGTGCTGGCTGTCCAGGTCTCATCTGTCTGCTATTAAAGCCCTGCCTCAGCAGGTGCTCTGATCTCTCATGAGGGGCTGTAGCTGCTCTCCTCACTGGGTTGGGGCAGCACAGATGTCCTGGGGCTCCCACTGCTCAAAAACAAAGCTTCAAAATGATTGCTTGATGTTTGGAAGAGAGTGGCCAAAGAAACAGCAAGGTTGGTCTCCTGGGCTTCTGAGAACTGTTTTTATATTCTCTTTTCACAGCAAAGAATTAAAATTGCTACTTTGTATCCATAGTTTTTATAAAGCATGCTCCTCTGTAAGGAAATGGCCACAAACCCACATATTTAAAAGCCAAACATAATTTTTCCCTATTAGAGCATGCTATTATCCCATGTAATCTCTGAATTATAACTAATGAATATAGCTGCACCTAATTATTGAGGTGCTACAGGTGAGAAGCAGTTTTTGATGAGACTTTTGTTTGATAGAAATAGGTGGATTCTTTAAATGGCATGTCCTTTCATCCAGAATTATTTACCAGGAACTAGGTACTGTAGTGACATAGGTTGTGTTTGTATAAAGCAAAATGTAATGTGTGGTAACTTGGCTGACTGCTCAGGAGCGAAGAGTGCTGTTTGAGAAGAGGCTTTCAGTGTTTTACTAGGATCCCCAAATGTAAGAAACTTGCAGTGTAGACAGTAGTGCAGTGATATTGATGCTTGGGTAGCACTGATGTGGCAAAAAAGCCACTGCTTGGAGGCTGGGTATCTGGGAGAGACGCACTGTGTCGATCTAGTGCATCGGAAACTCCTAGAACAGCGCACAGGTACAGTCTGTGTGCAGCCCTAAATGCTGTTAATTCACTGCACAAGTGATTCTGATCTAAAGCAGGCTGGTCCTGCTGTGCCATAAATCATTTTTTCCCTCCCCTAGCTGGCATTAGTGCTTGGGATACTTTAACCAAAATCTGAGAAAGAAAAGTATGTCCCTTTTGCTGGTCACAGTGAGACTGAGACTGAAGAGCGAGATATTCTCACTATAAAATTGGTGTCACAACTTGGAGCCAAATTTAGTCCTAAACATCATTTATGGGTTCATCCAAATGCAAACAAATAGTTTTCCCACTATTATGGAAATAACTTGTTTACTTGCCATCTGGTTATTACACGTTATTTTCTTTTTTTTCCCCCTCCAAGATAAAATGAAGATCTTTTTATTAGCAACTACAGTAAAACATGACTGATTTATTTCTGAGAGTTGCTGTTTGCCAAGTACTTTGCTGCAGCACAAGTACTGTTTGTTATGACATTGTACTGAGTCACTTGTTGATGCTATTTGAGGGAGAAAATTTAGTTAAAGAAACTGGAACAGGATGTTCATTTTATTTCAGTACTTGTAATCCTGAGTCATCTCAGATAGCTGATGAAATACAGCACCTCACATTTTAGACAAGGCTTCTCTTAACATAATTTGGGGATGCTGTAATTTGATAGAGGTTGGAAAAACACACAGCTGATTTTATGCAGAGGGATTTATTTTAGTTGTCACTCTATTGAAGCACACTTAAACTTTGCACATCTGTGGCACTTTACTGTGTCTTTAAATATTTTGTACTTAGAGTGAAACAAGAGCTGATGTGTAGATAGCACACAGCTGTGCAGGTACTGGGGTTTCGAGGACTGTCTCAAGTATGTGTGTTCTGGCTGTGGAGACAAATTAGGTTGATTCTTGGTTGACTGTGTTGGCTGCCTCCTGGTTTGCTTCCACTGCAAAAATAAGAAGTCCAGAGGCATTTGGTTGTGCGTGTAGGAAGTGAGGCACCAGTGGGTTAGTTATTTCTCATGTCAGAGGTTGAATTCAAATATTAAGTGAAATTTTGGATATAATTTTATGCAAGCCTGTTCATCTGTTCTAGGCATCTATTAGAGTAGTATGAACCAGTTTATTCCTGTATGAATTTGTTAATGATTGTAAGATTCTGAAGTTGAGCATATTTCCTCTTAGGAGCACAGAGGCCATTCAGAATAATTTGCATATATCTCTTCAGCTTCACTTGGGGTAGCAGGCAGCAAATCTTTAAAACACAGTGTATTTATGGGCAGAAAATAAAGAGTATTGACTCTGTTTAAAGCTGTGGGAAGAATTTATGTTGGAATAATTAACAGATTTGGAATTTACCCTGTGAATATTGTGTTTATTATGAATAAATAAAATACTGCTTTAAGTGAAGGACACTGCCAACAGGGTGAACATTGGTCAGAGGATATAAGGGTCTAGTTTTACTTTTAATTTGGATACATGCATGTTCAGAGGTTGCAGAAGCCCCAATGATAAGGGGCTAATGTGTGTGTTCAAACACCGATAGCCAGATAGCTGTGGAGCTGACAAAGGATTGTTGGTCATAACAGCCAAGGATTGTTGGTAATAACACACTGTGAGAAAGAACAGGATGTGGCTAGAGAAGAGAGACGTGGAGGTAGGGCAGTGCTTTTCCTGGGACAAACATTCTTTTTCTGGCTTCTGGAGATAAACACAACACAGTCCAGCACAAGTGCAGGAACAAGTTCAAGAAGTGGGCATGGACTGTAGGGGGGATGAAGACCACCAGAGACCCCCAAAGCCCTCTGATTTGTTACCTAGAAAAATAAACTGTGCATGACAACTAATTTGCACAGAAAGTGAGAAACTAATCTCCAGGGCAGGAAAAGCCTATCTGTAAAAAGGTACCCTAGGACTCTGGACACCGCTGGATCGATGCTGGAGCCAGGGCTGGTGATCTCTATTTCTCTCTTTCTTCCTTTCTTTCTCTCTCCCCCTCTTTAATTAATCTCTCACTTTCTCTTTCCCTTTCTCCCTATCCCTTTATCCAAAGCCTACTGCCGTGTGCTTATATAGGAGGTCAGGGACTATTGTACCAGTTTCCATGCCAAGTGTGTAATTTACTAAAAAAACTTCATAAACTTTTGCAGACCCTCTGACTTCTGTCGTTCTTTTCAGTCATGAGTGCCTGCGAATCTGGGGTGCTCCCTTCCCCCAAGAGTGGGACATTGCAGTAGTGCAGTTAATGTTCTTGGAACCAAGGTGACAATCTGGCTGCGAAAGCAAAATGATACCCCCCATCTCCTGCAGTTGTTGCTTTTCTCTTGGGACTCTGCAGATCCAGGAGAGCCAGGTTTGATCTGGCACTGGTATGGTAGTGTGTCTGTCCAAAGGCTTCTCCTCTCGTTCCATCACCTCCTGACATTCCCAGGAAGTCTGTGTGACCAGGCAGCTGAGAAAGCTCCCTTCATCCTTCAATGAATGCAGGTAATGTAAGTAAAACTGTACATTTCAGTTATCTGCAGTCAAGAAGTGAAATACATTCATCCCTTCTGGCACTCTCACTAATTTATATTTAAAGCAATATGAATTTCATGAGCATTTTAAAAAATCATATTTTAAATTCAATCTGCTGTCAAGTCATCTGATGTTTTATGTAAAGTCATTTCCTGTAAACAGGTTATTGAATATCAAAAGACTTGTCTCATACATGATTTTTGTAAAGAAACAATATTATAATAAAGATGAGAATCTGACCCTCTTGTGAGTTGCTGAGCACTTTCTGGTTCACTGCAGTTCTTTGGTGCTTGCTTTATCCCAGTCAAGGTGGTGATCTGGACAAGGAACATTTGAGAAACAGTCAACAATAATAGTACTCTTTTCTAGGCTACAGTAGGTTATTCTGCAATTATAATATAGAAAGATATATAATCTGATATGTAATATATAAATATATATATATTTATATATATAACTACTGATATATAATATATAAATAAAGAAATCAGTGTATTTTTTTCCAAATATAAAAGAGAGGCTTGGAAAAAAATGGATTAAAATACCTCAAATCTGACAGACCTTTTCAGTTGTAGAGCTCATGCAGAGTAATGGAGTGGGTAATATAATAAATATGTTGTAAAGCTAAGACATGTTTGTTCAAAACTGTTGAAGAAATAACTGCTATATTTTGTTGGCATGAGGTTCTTACCTGTGCTTGGAGATTGCTGTCATTTGGCAGATGCTGCACTATGTAAAACTGAGCATCAAAGCTAGTATGAAGCTGAATCTTTTGCAAAAGGAAATAAATTGGCCTCTGGATGCCACCAATTTCTCTTCCAAGTGCTGACTAATATTCCTGGGGTGTAAGTATATAAAACACACAAGTAAGCTGCTTGAGGTCTCTCAAAGATTTGATAGATCATAGTAGATCAGACCAGCAAGGCTGAAATAGCTTTTTATTTAATAATTTATTTATTCATTTATTTGAACAATCTCTGTTGTGAAGGAGTGTTTCTCCATCTGTCTTTGAAAACTGTCAGAAAAAGTAGTTTCCAAATTTTGCATCCCTTGTATTGTAGTTTATTGTGATGCATCAGTGTAACATAAACATTGAAATAGTCTCTCTTATATTAAAGGTCATTAGAGGCAACTGGACATTGTGCTGACTAGAACTGGATTGCACTTCTGGCTTTCTTCAGGAAACTGCCTCCTAATTGATACAGGTTTGAAGCAGTTTTACACCTTAATAAAATTCAAACTTAAACTTTGAAATCCAAGCTCCCAAATTTTCCCAAGTCAATGTTTTTTTCCCCAACTGCTGACTGTCCTGGAAGGATTTGTGTGTTATTTCAATCAGGAAAGGAAGTTCCACCTAATTGCTAAGCATCAAAATTCCCTAAAAAGTAGAATTTCTGAGATTGAGGTAACTGAGTCGAAGCCACTGAAGCATTTATGAAATGGCACCATCACATCCCCTCTCTGGTTGCCAGCACCAAAAGGAGCAAACAGCAGCTTGTCTTTGCCCTCTGCACCATGCATTTTATTGTTTTTGGACAAATTCTCATCTGGTTGGTATTGCCTGTTTCTTTATCTTCAAAGGAATTGATGTAACTTAATGTGTGTGTTTGAGAAATGGATTCATGACGAAGAACGGGAGGTGCTGTTCACATCCTGAGTGTTCATGTGGTAGCTCTTTCCCCTGTGTTCCTCCTGTGAATAGGATGAAATTAATCCCTGAGGATCATAGATATCTGGACCTAATCTGAAAATGCTGACACCATTGCCTTGATTTGATTATTGGAAAAGAATTCAGAGCAGGTAGGAAGTGGAGCATGGGCCAGGCATACTGGGGAAAATGGGAATAAAACCAGCTTTCCCCAGCAGGTACACAGCTTTAAAGGAGTAGAAGCGTAATGTGTGCTGGTAATGCTGAAGCCTGCAAGTTAAAATTGTTATAATATGAAGCAAATCCACAATACCCACAGCAGGAAGCTCAGTGCATTGCAGGGGAATTAATATACCATTTCTGTGGTCAAAACGTGGGGCACACTGAATAGCAGCTAAATTGTCTGGGAAGAGCCTAGCCAGAAACCCTGTATTCCTTTGGAGCTCTTGTTCTGAGGGTGTTTGACATCTCCTTTCCCATACCAGGGAAAAATAAAAGAAAAGCTTCCCAGCTTCTGTGCCCTGGGCAGGGCTGATATCTGTCTTGGTCACGCCAGCCCTGTGCTTTGAGAGGCTGCTGTGTCGTCAGGTCACTGAGGTGCCTCCTCTGAAGCGACCATGAGTTGAGGGCAGGGAGTGGTGGTCAGAGGTGAGGAAGAAATAGCATCCTCTGGTCACTGGCAGGCATGTGCCGACTCTCTGCCATGTTCAGCACTCGTAGCTGTGACTGGTATTCAGAGAAGTCACTGCAGATGTCGCCATCTGGGACAGGTATCTGTAGCTCTCTGCTGCACACAGAGGACAGATGACATGGGAGAAAATTTTATATAATGTAGTATTTCTGATGATAGCAAAGTCTCGGTGCCTGCTGCGAGGTGTGCAGGAAAGGCTCGGTGGTGTGGAGGTGCTAGGGGTGTCTGTAACCTGCACAAGGGATGGGTATCCCTTCCCTGCAGGGTCAGTAGGGTAGGGGGTAAGCTGAGAGTTTCCTATACAGTAAGAATAAATAAAATTGGAGAAGGTGTTGTCTTTGAGTTCTTGAAATAAATGGAAAGGAGAAAGAAAGTTAATTTCAAGTAGAGGAAGTTCTCTGTGGCCAGGGCTCTTTGTGACAAGGAATCCAGTAATGCCTGAGCCAGAGGTGAGGAGGCACAGGACCTCCTCTGCAAAGCACAGAGAGTTGTTCACAAAGGGGCAACAGCACACATCAGGCAGCCCGGGGGGCCTCCAGGTTTACCCACTGTACTGGGATGGGTGGATGTGTGGGAGGGCAGAAGATACAGTCGGGTCAGGTGCACCCTGGTGCGTGCCAAACAGTGCTGCTTTTTTGAGGCCCATTATAATGTAGGATGCTGGGAGCACAATGATCGGTATCATGAAGCACTGCTGGATTGCTGCGCTGGGTTTCTGGCCCCAAACCAATGGCTCTGTCGTGTCGATAGGTGGTGCAAGTTTGCTACGGTTTCTGGAAATCTGGAGCAGTTTTTCCAGGATTGCAGTATGTGTGTTAGGCTAGTGGGATCGGAGAAGGGAAAGCAGAACACCGCCAGCTGTAAGGAAAGGCTGAATCTTAAATATAACCCCTCTAAGTAGCCTGGCCAGTACTAAAACAGTGTCGTGTTGTGTGCATCACTTCCAGGGGCACTCAGGGCCGTGCCTGGTAGGTGACATTTAGACAGGCCTTGCCTGTGAACCCCCAAGGGTAATGACCATGTCAGGGAGAGCCCCGGGTTTGCTGCCAGTGGCTCCCCAGCCTCGCTCAAGCCCAGCTATTGCAGCTGGGAGGGGTGAGCCTGCTCGCTCAAAATGAGCTCCTGGAGAACAAAGGCTGCACGGGGAGGACAGCAAAGCAATTAGACTGTTAGTCTCCATGTTCTGCATGCCATTAAGTGGTTATGACGGAAAGTGAAAACCTTGCTGATGCTGAGCAGAAGTGACAAAGCCCCTGGTGTCAGCTAAAGCAGCTATGGCTGCTAAAAATAAAGAAAAAAGAGGATTTAAACCAAAGCTGGGTGTCTAACAAGTCCTTGCACGCTGAATGTGCAATTGCATAGTTTGCCAATCAGAGGGTAAACATGTCCTGTAACGTTTGCAAATGGTTGTGTTGCAGGTCTGGGAAATCTGGTATAAATCAGAGAGGCAGAGTTAGTGGTGTGCAGGAGCATGAAGCCATCAAAGACTTCCACTGCCAGAGGAAACCTGTCCTAGTGTTTCCAGTGGTTAACTTTGGGGTTGTGGAGTTGAAATTTATTACATGGAAATATTTCACTCAGCTTATTCTTCAAAATGGATCCCTCTGGATAGCTGTTCACAGGTCCACCCCCAACAGCAGAAAAAAATAATGCTCAGGCCCCCCAGTGCTTAATGTAAGGAGACTATGAAGTTGAGGAGAGAGAAATGTAAGTGGTGCAGTCTAGCTGCAGGAATATTTTCCAAAAGTGTTTGTTTCCATGTCCTGTAGCTGGCAGTCACCCTGTCAAGCTGTCCAGGGAATGATGATTTCTCTTTGCTGTGGCTTTCTAGGTTTTTGACTGTGTCTGTTTCACATTGAAACAAAAAAAAATTCTTTTGGACTGTTTTCATCAAAAATGGAAACATCTGGCTTGGGTGTAAAAATAGCTAGGCGTGTTCTCAGCGCACTGCACATTTTGCTTCTGCTTCTCCTGATGTGCAAGAGCAGTAGGTGCAACTACTAGGAGACTCAGGTACTCTTCAGTCGCTGTGGCACTGATCTGCAAAACTCATGGGACGTGTGTGTGCCTCCCTGCCTGCTTTCCCAAGTAGTTTTAATTGAAAGCAGTATATCTGCTAGCAGAAAGGTTTTCTGGAAAAGCAGTATGCTTCAGGAAAATGTTGTTTGGTTAAAAATGTCTCCAACAGCAAGAACACTCCTGATGATAGAAGCAGTGGAGATAACGGGGTTTAGACAGCCTTTCTACTACGTTGTTGCTTTGCTATGTTTGTGAATTAATCAAGGCCTTTCCCAGATAGGATGGAAGAGCAAAGTTAAGGCAGATCATGCTCTGGTGTCTCTGTCATTCATGCTCTCCCTCCTCTTCCCAGCTGCCCTTCCCTGCACAGCACAGTTTTGAATGGTATGACAGCTTTCTCCTGCTGCTATTGAAGTCAAGCCACAGGAAAAAGTGGTGGTGATCTCCAGTTGTTGTAGGCCAGGAGCAGACCTTGCTGTTGTCCCCAGCTCCTCTGCTGGCTGGGCAGGTCCTGCTCTGGCCCACCACATGACCTGCTTCACCAAGCAGGATGGGTCACTTCACTTAATGGTGTGTGATTCTCTGGTTGCTGAATCCAGGCATGATGGCATTGTCCAGTGAAACACAGAGTGCAGCTGAGATGGGTGGGCGAAAATGCTGCATTAAGATCTCTTGCTAATAATCCTTGATTAATGCAGTTATACTGTTCTTGTTAAAGACTGTTGCTGGACAGGATTAAGGAATAAAGACCTATGAGAAGCAGGATTGGTTGTGAGATATCTCCCTGTATCTTTTAATCTCTCATGTGCTACAGCGTGATGTTTTCAAGTCTTCCTTTTGAAATGGCAGATAGAAACATATTGCTGCTGTCTAGAACCTTTAATCTTCAAATGGAAATAAGATTTTCTTGCAGAAGTAGGCTGCTTTTTCAGATGCTTTCAGAAATACTGATGTTGTGCCTTGGTTGATCTGGCTAATTAAAAATGAGCTCCTGCCAATCAAAACTATTACTTTAATAGTAATGGCAAAAATGCAAAGTACAGCTCTAGTAAATCAGAGTTAAACAGAAATGCGCCTCATTTCCTCTGTCTGATTCAGTCAGGAAGAACGGAGTTTTTTTTATTGTGAGTTTTGAAATTCACAGACCTTTCTGTTACAAATTTTACCCTTTTAATTCCTGTTGTCTGCTTAGATGACCAATGAGTGTTTATTCAAAATGCTTCATGACTTGCCCAAAGTTTGGGAAAGGTATTGTGAGGTATTGCCTCGAGGTTTCTGCTGGGCTGAGTCCAGCTGTGTTTGAAGCACCTCCTCCTCCTCCTCCACCTTGTACCAACTGCATCCTACCCCCTTGGGAACACCTTGCTTTAGCAGACACTACATTTTACTCCATGTAAAAATGGGCAGATCGAACCCATACCTGCAGGCTTTCTACCCTGATGTCAGTCCCTGAGTTGTACCATTCCCCAGAGTCTGTTTGCTGTCCTAAATATTCAGAAAACAGACCCTGATGCTGAATCCTTCTCTGGAGAGTCCGATCTCACTGGCTATGACTGGCTGAGAAGGCACCTATCGTAGGCTCCTTGGTTAAGCATGTACAGATAGAGAAGTATTTTTACTGCCTCACACCCTTTGTAGTGTATTTAGCTTTTTAAAACCTATTTCTCCACCAAATAGATGAGATGTTTCAGTGAAGATATTCTGAGTATACAGTTCGACTTAGAAGTGCACACATGAAATGCTTATAAAGAAACCAGATTGTCAAGGTTTGAAGGTTATAAGTGTGCAGCATTAGGGTGGTGTCAGATCTGTCCCTGCCTAGCAAGTCTGTTTTCAACAAAGACACAAAACAAAGCAGACCTGCCTTTATATATTGAATTTCTCAAATGTCAGTACACAGGCTCTAGGTTCCTTAATGATTAATTAGGCTCAAAATGGCAAATATGACCACCTAGCAGCAAAAACTGGTTATATGCAAATAGTGAATTAACTCAACCTAAGCTGACACAAAAGACTGAAAAGCAGTTCAAGGATTTTAAAATATATGTCTTATCCACCCCCCTCCGCCCACCAAATGCAAAGAACTTGACCTTCCTCAAAACAGCCTTGTTATAAAGAGACTGACTTCCCCTTCTTTTACTGTATTTGCTAACCCCCACTACCTCTCTTTGTCACTTAAACTTTCTAATGCCAAAGTCCCCCTGCTTCTGTCTGACCTGAGTTCCTTCCCCTGCTGACTCCTGTTATCTCTGACTGCCGTTCCTGGCCCTCCCATCATTTTGAAATAATGCTCTTTTGTTCTGTCTTCGTGCACATTCTTGCACCCCCACAGTCCAATTGCACTTCCCTCGTTCTTCAGCTGCTGCCTCATCCCTTCTTTCCATTCTTACCCTAGGCATTTCTCCTGCCTGTCTGCAGCCCCACAGAACTGTGAGCTAAAAATCCTCACCTGGGAAGATGTAACTGGGGCAAATTAATAGCAGACCTGAATGTATCAGGACAGGCTACTGCAGGCTCAATACCTTTTCCCAAGTGTTGTAAAAGTCAGCCTTCCCTATGACTTTAACTGTTCTCCAGATTTAATTTGACACTAGCATGGTGGCACCAATTTCTTTCATGAGGTCCTGCTTCAGCCCATCTCCTTGTAGGAGCCCTGGAAACTAGCAGGGATCTGGGACAAAGAAGAGATGACATAGATCCTGTGCATATTTACAGCAGAGCCTCTTGCCTTCCCAAGGTGAAGGCCTCAAAGAAAGTATCTTCTAGGGTATTCCAGTGCTCTTACACCCCTAATTACATTCTCATGACTAAATCATAAGCTGCCTTTTGCTCAGGTCTGCTTGCAACATCTTCCTCTTTTCTGCTTCTGACGTGTGGGCTTTCCCTTTAATGTAGCAGCTGTTCAGTTCCTGCCTGAGAGATGGGGTTGAAATACCTTCAGACAAGCAGAGGATCTTTCAAATTCCTTTTGAAATACACCTGGAAATTGCAAATTCAGCTCTCAGATGCAAAGCTCAAGTGCCTGCCACCCAAGGGGAGAAACCAGGCACATGTTTCCTGCACAAACAGGCAAATGGCACAGATAGGAAACACAGCCTCTATGTTTAAGGATCTCTGCACTTCAAAATATCACCCCTGTTCTCTTGCAAGGGAGTCTCATGATGAGCAGTATTTTCCTTAGTGCTCAACCTTCCAATCTTGTGATCAGACTGTTTTCATTAAATAAAATTGGCCTGAAAGCATGGGGGTGTTCATCAGGGTGGTGCAACTGGCCTAAAAAAAAAAAAAAAAAAGATATATAACCCCTCATTTTAAAGCTCTTTGGCTTTAGAGGTCACGACTTCTTTGGAAGAAAATCGTGTGATGATATTGGTGTGCTATTGGCAACTGTTCTCAGCTGGCCCCATGTTTGAGGAGACATGAAAGATTGTTTTCCCCTGAATTTGCCTCTTTGGGATATATCTGAGGGTGAAAGGATCATTTTGAAAAGTCTTTTTGTTTTGTATGACTTTTACATTTGAAACATTGTTTTTTCCTAGACTGAAAGACATGGATTTTTAGCCAAGTTGTTTTGGACATGGTTGTTGACATATGCACATTTAAAAGAGTGCACCTCAGTTAAAGTGCAATACCTGTGAAGGGGGAGGCAGCTTTGTGTCTTTCTGGTCATGGTCACCTGTGTGTTGAAGTACTTTTTCCTTTGCGTGATGTGAGCACACAAGGGATAAATTAAAACACTGAGCTCTCTTGGGTCCTCTCCCTTCAAGACCTGATTTTTTGATAGTGAGAAAAGAGAATGTGTCCAAAAAAATAAACCTATATAAAACAGCTCTAAGCTAGGATGGAAAGTGCATAGAATAAGCACCTTTTATTTCCCACAGGGTCTGCAGCAAAGCTGGGAATGATCTGCCTTATCTTTCTAAGGAAAAAAACCCAAGATTTACTTTTTTAAAAAATTCTAGAGTGTTTAAAAAGTTTTCAACTGAATTACAAAACAAATCATACACTAGTTACCTTTATCATCTATTTAATGAAAACTGAAGCAAATCTATGGACAAAGAAAAAGGCTGAGGTCTAGCAGAAATCTGACAATAAATTTGAGAGCTCAAAAACCTTGAGAACTGTGTATTTGGATCATGCTTTCATCCAGTGACAAAAAAGTATTCAGAGTCACCTTCTCAACCCTTTGTTGTATGTGATACATTTGTCATTCTACTGCATATTGTGAATTCACCTGGCTCAGATCTATGCACGTATAAACATTATGATGAGAAGGAATTACTGCTGCCACCAGTGGATGTGCCTGGCTGGCTGCCAGGGAGTTCACTGATTGCTGGGGAGATGCCAGCATTTATGAAAAACGAGTATTCTTTCAAATCACAAAATTGTTTTTGATTGAGGGTGAATTATGAATAGCCGCTGTGTCTGCGATGCCCAAATAAGTTTACTCTGAAATCAGAGCTCAGTGCTCTGATTGGCAAACCACTTGACAGCTATTGAGGTTTTTGGGGCCTAATTTTCTGGTGTGCAGAGAGCTGCCAGTTGGGACTTGGCTTGCACAGGGGGAGTCAGGTCCCCAAGACCCTTTGCCGGTGACCAGCAGCCCTGCCAGGCTGCTCCTCTCTGCACTGCCTGACAGTCTCTCCTGAGCTGGCTCCTGCTGCTAATGAGAAATGGAAAAAACCCTTTTGTCTGGAGGATGTCTGGAAATAGTCTGTATTTCCTTTAGTTGGTCCTGACACCTTCTCCCCTTTAGCACTGCCTTGGTTTGACTGCTTTGATGTGATCCTGCCTTGATTTCGCTGCTTCACTGTGGATTCTTTACTTTGGTTGGGCTCGCTTTGCCCTCCTGTGGCTGACAGCAGATATTCAAGAGGTCTGTGTGGTGGCTGCTCTGCATGGACTGATCCCTGACATCAGGCTGGAGTTGCCCATGAGCCCACTCCTTCTGCTCAAAGCAACTCCTTGGTGATGGTGCTCAGTATGTAGAACTTGCTTTTAAGAGTAAACACAAATGTCGTCTTACCACTACCTATATTAGCTTTGCCTGTATACTTACCACTACCTATATTAGGTTTGCCTATATTGTTCTGAACATCTCTGACTGGAGTAGCTAATAGATATAACTGGTTTAGGATTTATTTATTCACCTTGAAATACAACCAAATTTTCATGACAGAAGCTCACGTTCTCTGAACCCAAATAATGATAACCTCAGACAAGAGAATTCACAGTAGCAAAAGCTTCCTTGGTAAGAAATGAAGCCTTCAAAGCCGCTTCTCAAAATATGTATAATTCTACCCCAAAATAAGGTTAATGTTGTTAGTCTCCTGCTGAAGTGTTTCATCTTCAGCTCTCCAGACACCTGTTGATGTTGATTCCATTGTTGGTTTGTTTTCAGTTGCTGATTTGTTTTCAGAAGGCAATAAGAGTGGGTTGTTGCCTTCTCGGATGCCGCAGGGGTGAGTTGTGTCAGCAGTGTGCAGGATGGCTCCAGCAGATGCATGGAAATGCACCACCTCTCAAGGCCCCCGCGCTGGTGGCACGTGGCTTTCTCCATCTGTCCCACCAAGGCATGGGGACACCATCTCCTAGTCACTCTGATTAAGCAGCTGGGACTGCAGGGTGATGTTTGACTTTATCCTGAGAAGCTGGAGGTGTCGCATGTGAGAGTGGGAAACAGCTTCCAAATTTATAGCTGCTGCACGTTGGGGGTGACTTACTCACTGGAAGGGAATTTTTTTCATGTTGGGATTTTTAATGTGAAGATAAGAAAAATCTCATGCTTTAATAGTGATGAGGGGGAAATTACTGAAATGAGGGATGCTGTTGATGGTAGGCATTTGACCCAAGAGGGCTCAGCAGGTACTGGTTGGCTATGTTTCCAGTTTCAGCATGGTTCAAGGATATTTGGATTTCTAGGTGGGAAAAGGAGAGGACAGCATAAACACACACAAATTAAAGCTTTCTTAAGAAATGTGTCTTTAATATATTATATATGGATTAGTAACTAACTTGTATTTCATTTAAAATAGCTGAAATCTATGGAGCTTATGTCAGTTAAGAATTCTTTTTCTCTGTTATGGGTGTAGTTCCCTATAAATCTCTTAACTGTTTGCAAGGTTTATGAAGAGGAAAGAGGGAAGGTAAAGGAGAGCAAACTTGGTGCTGTATGAATTGCAACCCTCTAAAATAAACCACCTGAGATAAATGCAATAGACTAAAGAAAGCCAACTGATAATCCAAGGTAAACCAGTCATTAAAACAAATAGGAGCTCTTATTTCCCTGCTATGGGAAGGCTGCTACCCTGGGTAAGCTGACTTTATTTGATACCATGTGCTTGTTCCTCTGCCTATGGTGCCAGCCAAGGGTGACTGTCCCATGCAGAAGCCTGCCTTGCAGAGATACCTGAAGTTAGGGGACAATGGTCCCAACATATATATTCCATAGTGTAACAGATTAAGATTTTTAGTGGGTCCTTTTCCCTTATTTCTAACTTTAATTAATGTTCCAAGCATATGCTATTGGCCGTGCATCCTCCCCTAAATTTCTGAAATATATTCTCACAGTTTGTTGAGGATGAATTTTGTAAAAAGTTGGGAATTTCTGTTTGAAGCATACCCCATATCATGTGTTTGATGCACTTCGCATAAAATACACAGAGTTTGGGAGTAAAATTGATTTTTCTTGTTCTATTATAAATGTAGATAATCTTGTCCCTCTTACAGATACAGCATAAGTGTTCTATTGCTAAGCTCCAAAAACCCCAGAATTATTTCTTTCAGAGTGAACAGTGGCAACATCTCTCCATTTGATGCTAGAACTGTGTTCCTTTTTTGCACCTCTGTTTATTAGAGGGTGTTGAGGATTCTGCACCAGGGTTTTGCAACAAGAGTCCAGGTGCAGTAACAGGTGCATTCAAATGGTGAAAACCCAGCTCCTTGGCTGTGGCAATAATGATTCCACATAGCTTAACTGAAGATGGGTGCTGTGCATTGGAAGATACAACCCTGCCTGCAGCCATGAAATTTCCAAAGCAGGACTGGGATCCGAATGTGATTACGATGTGAGTCAGGATGTAATTATGAATGCAGGAGGGCATGTGGGAGTGCAAACTGTGTTTGATATGGTAAAATCTTTGGTGTGCTGTAGTTCTCAGCCTGAAGTTCTGCACCCATTGAAGATTTCCAAAGTTAGAGCTTTGGAGTTGCTTTAATGTGAAATATTTATTTTTACATTACAAAGAAAATAATGGCCTAGGAAAAAAAATCTAGGGAAAGTGTTCGCAAAACACCAGGATTAGGACTGTGAAAAATTGCATAGAAAATTGCTTTCAGGTCCACATTTTAGAGCCAAAGTGGCACGAGTTCTCAGATGTGACAAGCAATCACCATCTCCTCTTAGATGCTACAGGAGCTGCTGAGTGCTCAGTGTGTGTTTGAAAGCGAGGACACTGATTTAGACTTCTGTGTAGGGACTTAATGGCCTGATCTGAGGCATCCACTTCAGAAAGTTTTGACTGGATTCACATAAATTCCTCAAGTCAGAGTATATAATTTTGTATTTCCTGTGGCCAGTCAGAGACTTAACTCCAGTTTTGCATTTCATATGCTGAGATTGTTTATAGCCTTGGGAGGGAGGGAGGTATTTTAAGCAGTGCTGTTAGGAGGACTGGTCAACCTTGTAAAACTGACTGGGTGTTTCTGTTCCTGCAAGCAGAGGGGAGCAAAAAACAGAGCAAAAAAGCAGAGGGGAGTGGATGCTTAATGTGACCTGGGGAGGGCTGACTCAGCAACATCCTCACTCTCACCCTTGCCAGGGAACAGGAGGCTCAGCAGGTCTAGTCCCACCACCTCGTCCAGCTACAGGTATGTCATTCCTGGTAGGAATTTGCCCAACCTGTTCTTACCAGCATCTTACCAGATGATGGTAACTCCTCAGCTTCCCCAGGCAATCTCACTAGTGCTTTGTGGTGACTTGTGTTAAAGAGCATCCACCCCTTCTGATGTTCACTCTGACTCTTGTTACTGACATCTTAAGTCATTATTTTTCCCCTTTCCTTTAGGGATATAATACTTAGATGATTCCTTCCTAGTTCTGGAAAGTCCTCCGTGTATGTGTCAGCAAGTTATGTTTTCATTCAATCTTCTCCTCTGTGTGCAGGATGGTTGAAAGAATTATGATAAATACATCATGTCATGTTTTCTGTTCTTTTGACACTCTTGGCTCTCTCCAATTGGCCTGTAGCTTTGTAAATGTAGTATTTCAGCCAAGGTCTAAGGACTGCTAGGTTTGCTGTTATTGTTGCTCCACAGGGATTTCTTACAGATACTGCATTTTAAGTCTTTTTGTAGTAAGATAACTTTGACACATATTAATTTCATGATTCCTTACAAGCATGCCCGAAGCTTTGCTGAGCCACTGCCTTGCCCTTCCCTGCTTCATGCACATGCTTACCTTTACTAGGTGTAGGCCACTGCACTTTTCTTCACTAGATTACAAACTGGGTTATGTTTTTAAAGCTGTTTGCTCTTCTGCTTTGTCAAAATCATGTTTGTTCTGTCTTCAAACTTCCTTAAAGCTTTTGTCATCTGCAGAATTAGTAAGCATGTTCTTTTCCATCATCCAGATTATTTATGAAAGTGTTCAAGTCACCCAAGACAGATCATCATGGAAAATATCTTTTCAATTTGACAGTGAACCACTGATACTGCTCTCTGAGGACAGAGTTTCTTCTGCACTGTAGGTCACATATCCTTCTTTTTTAATGATTATATCTGCAAAGAAAGCCTTACTGAAGGCAAAATATATATCATTGCTCCTTTTTTTAAAAAAAGGGAAGCATGAAATGATCATGGATGCTCACTCAAGTTTTGTCCAGTCCTACCATCTGATACCATTAAACCAGGGACAAACTTGATGGACAGAACAAGGTGGAAGAAACAGGCACAAGGGATTTTTCTTTCCACATTTATTTTCTACTGAGTTCTATGGGATTTGGACAACCTAAGCTTAGACAGAAGAATACACACTCATCTTTGCCAGTGCACAGGTGAGACTATTTCTCTTGGTTTCTTAGGTGTAATCCTGTACTGCATCCTGACCAGGCTGTTTGTACACAACTTCTAGGCACGGACGTGCTGCCTGGACACGCTCTTGGCATTGTCCTGACAGCCTCGACCTACTAAACAAGGGCTGGACCTCGGGAGCTCAGAGCCACACCAGCAGCTTTAATTGCTTTCAACCAGGATTTGAAGCACAGCCAGAAAATGCACCAGCTCTGAAAGCTGCTCTCAGCAGGGCTGTATTGACAGGAGGTTTAATGAGGGGAATGTGGATGGACAGATGCTGGAGAGTTGTTCTTAGACTTTTTGTGTGGTTTTAGCCCTTTTAGTGCTCACCATGGTGAGGTGGGCTTCTGCCCTGCCAGCCTGCAGCCTGAGCAAGACAGGGAGGGCCGAGGAAGAGGTCTGGAGCAGGAGGCAGCCAGGTGATCCACCCTGGCCTCTCTTTGAGGTCGCACCAGCCTGCAGGGCAGCTGTTGTTGGAGAGAGCTTTAGCAATGGGAGCAAGCAGCCTAGTGGTGTGGAGTTATTGTCCCACATAGGTTCTTTCACCCAGTGTGCAAGAGGCCAATCCACACACAGAGTGGAGGTATTTGATTTATTTACAGTTCTGGGCAGAAAGGGGTGCTGGGTGGTAAATCCACAAAGCCAGTATGATGACTACCAAAACTTTTCCGTGTTTATACATTTTAGCAAACAAAAGCATCAGTGTTCATTGGCTACAAGTTACCTGGTTCTCTTATTAATTAGTGTTCTATTTTCCATTGGTTAATGGTTCTTTCGCTTCTTGTGCTAATTAGTCCTCATGCTCGGTCTTTCTTTTCTTTTGGGTTGGTGCTTTCTTGGGTCAGTGGTGCGTGAGTCGGTGGTCACCATCTCCCCTGCCAGAATTACCTGTTACCCAGCTGGATCTGATTCAGCACAGTTGCTGAGCTGGCTTTATCAGTTTCTTCCCTATCTTGGCAGTTCTGCCAAATGTCCTGGTGGCCTGTGAATTATGCATTCTTTGTGTCTGCTATCAGTGGGCCTCCTCCTTCCCAAGCTTTGTTAACCTCCCCCCCTAGGTCCGAGATCACTGAAACATGTGGAGCCCCTAAACCTTAACGAGGCAATTCTGCCCACAAGTAATTTGTCTGACACCTGGACATCACTTAGATCTCGCTTGCCGGCTTCACGGATTAAACCTCCCCTCTTGTTGATTAGCCTTGAGAGGATACAAAGACCAAACGTCACAGAAAACCAAGAAAACCACCGCGTTCGAGCCCCACGCCTGTGGGGACGGAGGGAGGGCCCGGCCCGAGGCGCCGCCAGAGGGCGGCGCTGCCCGCGGGTGCCGCCGCCTCACGGCCGTGGCCGCCGCCTGTCCCCGGGTGTCAGGGCTCCGGCCGCCTCTGTGGCAGCGGGATGGCCTCTCCCAGCCTCCATGGCACAGCAGGAGAGGTGGCAGTGCTGGCCGGCCTGGGGCTGGGCGAGGAGTGAACTCCCAGGCGCGTTCCCAGGTGCGGGAGCTGGGCGCTGTCTGCCTGCAGAACGGCCGCGCCGGGGCTTCGTGCGGGTGGACCTGCAATAAATGCTCTAAAAAAGGGCATGTGCACCGGACGTACCGTAGTTTTAAGCACAAGATCTGTGCGAGGAAAATATGAGCGCGTACTGACTCATGCTAAATTTTGTAGGTTCAAAAAAATTGCTGTCCTGGGGCGTTGGCAGCCTGAGCTGTCCCGAGGGCGCAGTGACCTGCCCTTAGTGGGGTGAAACGTGGGTTTTCCCAAAGCGTTTCCAACCCGTGTTCCCTGTCGGATAAGCAACCTTGAAGATCGGTAACGGCAGAGGAAGGGGAAATCCTGTGAACTGAGCCCCACCTATATGCAGAAAAGAAAATGCGTCTATGCGTCCTTGGATTTTGCCTGTGCTGTGCAGCATCCCACATAAATTAGCGGTGAATCATAACACAATGACGAATTCCAGTCCCTGTGACTACCTCTCTTCCCTTCCTTATCTGCTGGCTGCCGCCTTGCTTCGTGCTAAGCAGGTCACCAGACCATAATAGTTCAGCGGTTCTTACGCTTGCTGACTTGAAAGTACGGGCTGGGGAAGGGGAAAAAAAAAAGTGCTACTAAATATTAAAAGCATGTCATAACTCTAGTGCTGTAATAAGAAGATATTTCATACCGTAAATGTTAGTTGCTGCTAATGGGAATCATCACATATAAATAACATTCCCATCTGCTTAAATATTTTCCATTGGAAGGTAATTCCCAACTACACACTTTTTCCTGAAGCAGACATTGTCTCCTGCTTTGGCCTGATGCTTTGCCATGCGGGCATGCGGTCATTGATAGTACAGAGTGAGGCATCTTAAGCATTTAGTACCATATTCTTATCTTAATTGATATTCAGAACCCTCTGACTCACGGGGAGGGGAGGAGAAGGCAGAGTTATGAATTAAAAGCACCTGTGTTTATGAGGCATACAAAGAAAGTTGATTTCTAGTAGCTTCATCTTGCAAGGTATGATATAAGCTAAGCTGGATAAAATGCTAGTTGTTTCTTCTCCCGAGGCACTTGAGTCACCTTTGTGCTATCAGAGGGCAGATTTTCAGCTGAATTGAAGTGTAATAGTGGAACTAGCAATAATAATAATTCTTACTTTTGTATTGTTTCAGTAAGTGGTGCTAAGAACCTGTTTCTTGGTTCCCTCTCCTGTGCTTTCAGGGTGAGTTAGATGGATCTGACATTCACAGCTTTGTTAATCACCAGAACCCCAGGTAAAAATAAGTGGATACTTTAAGTGCTGTAAGATTTTCTACTGACACTCAATAGCACCCTGGATGTTTTTCTTAGCTCTTTTACTGTCTGTGCATTGTAGTAGTTTCATCTTTGCAGCATAAACGTGTCTGAAGCCACATTGAGATGGAGCAGGAAATGAGGTGGATGTTTGAAGGTGCAACAATGGGTTTTGTTATGTTTGGCAATTTAATTTCAACCCATTTTATTTGGCTTATTGTGAGTGGTAAATACAGTCCATGAAAGTGCAGTATTTCAAGTTATGCAGAAAGAAGGAGCATTATGGACTTCAGTGCATCATACCACTCTTTTTCAGGGAAGGACAAATGACATGTACATCTTGTTTGTTTACTCTTAATTGTCTTCCTTTTTTGACGTCAGGGACACAGTTGCATCCACTTGATATTTTCATTTTGAGTTGCTGTTCTCATAGCAGGAAGAAAGATGTGTTTTGGAAACAATGGTGGGATTGTTAGAGATCGAAGGACTAAAATGCTGAAGAAGAGGGAGATGGTCTTTAAGTTTTTTTTTCATTAAATATTCCTTTTGACGTTAAAATAAAAAAACCCGCGTAGTCTGATTTCTGCCATGCAGAAATCTTAGAGCACTCTTCTCCCCAAGTAGAAAAAAGGCAAGATAAAATAGCAAGGCCCTGTTCCCTGCTTTCTGGGGAGCAGCTAAGAAATCTCAATGGCTGTTACAAGTTTCTTCAATGTTAGTTGGTGTTATGGGGCATTGTTCATCAGGTGATATTCTCATTGTCATAGATGTGGTAAGCCCCTGCCAGAATTTGGCTGGCATCCAGCTGAATGGACCCAGCTCAGACTGAGTGGGATTGCTCGTTAAATGCTGGTTGGAATTCCCACCTGGAAATTGAGGAAAATTAAACCAAACTACGTGGTGCCTAATAAGCTAATTTTCTACACCTGCAAACACAAATCAATTGGCTTAACAAGCAATACATTATTAAAGGGAATTAAGTTCCCCTAGCTGGTAATGCTTTCTGCCCATGTGCTTGCAGACAGCAGATGCTTGTCTTTGGTTTTCCCATAGATGTAGCATTTTTGCTTGCCTGAAGCCCACAGAGTACCCATAAATGCTGATCTTCATCCAATGGGAGATGTTGCCACTTCAGGTGCTCACCAATGTGGGCAAAGGCTGCCTGATCAGAGCCCTGTGTTGTGTGAGGTAGGGAAATTCACGATCTCCTGGCCTTTTTTGGGTCTCCACTAGGAACCACTTCCATATTGCATAACTTCATTTACACAAAGTGCTTGGCCAGTACCCCTGATGAGAGCTGACTCGTAACTCTAAAGCACTGGAAAATACTGCAGGCCTTGTCCATGCATTGTTTATTCCATTCCTCACATTGAATCTGCGTGACATAAATTTGTTCCTGGATATGCAAACTCTGCTGTGGTTGTACCTGTTTTAGTTCCAGGGAATGTGTATTTTGGAGGGACAGATTTATATGTCAGGCATGTCTTTGAATCACAGAGCACTACCATATTAATAGTTCTACGTTTTAATATTGCCGTGACAGTTTGCTGAAAACAGATGCATACATTCTCACAAACATGGATACATGAACACTCCCCTCTAAGCTGAGGGAATTATTTTTGCTCTGTGTTCATGCCTTTCAGCATCAGGAGAGGCAGCACTGACCACAACTGATGTCACAGAGTCCATGGCTAACAACCAGGAAAGAAAAATCAGTGTTTTCACAGCCTTGTAATGCCCTATATATTTATGTAATAGATTGAATGTCATGCAAAGTTTGAAACTGCACTTAGCTTTTCTCAGCTCCCTTGATCTGTCTCATAGCTGCAGTAGATGGTTCTCAGCTGCTGTTGCTGCCTCTCTAATCTGCACTTTGATTTTGTAGGCATTTCTTATCTGTTGGCTGTGGTCTGTTTGACACGTCCAGCTATGAGAACAAAAACAGACTGTTGAGAACTTGTGTGATAATACTTCTGCCACAGTATAAAGGAACTTTATGTTCCTTGCAGACTTGCCATATGCATCCAAAACCGTGTGTCTAAAAAAATTCTTATAAGCACCAACTTATTAAATGCCAGTGTTACCCTAATTCATTTTGTGCTCAGTCTTCAATGAGTATGAGCTGATGTATCTGTCTTGTATCTGTGGAGCTGTATGCGTTGTTGGAGAAAAATTCAGAGCTGTGTAGTTCCCGGAGCTTTGTGATGACCTGTTTTCACTAAATCTGCTCATGATGATTAATCTTTTTGCCTGTATATCTATATTGTAAGGGCTGACAGTGGATTCCCTAAAGCTCAGGCTGACCCTGGAGACAAAACCCTGGGATCAGAAGCTGCACTGGACAATGTGGAATTCAGATGACTGAACACAGCCAGTGACTTACTGCAGTGCCCAGGTTGCTGCTGCTTTCCTGAAGGTGGTACACAGGCTGCCCCCGTGGCTGAATCGGGGTGGGTTACAGGGCATGCTGTGCCATGGGGAGTCTGAAGTTCACAGCACCATTGGTGCTGTTCATCCTGAGCAGCAGTGCTGGCTGTGTGACATGGCCCTGCCACTGGAGCCTTGTGTCACTGCATGGGAAGCTTGTATATTGTGAGGCACAGTCTCTGCACCAGCCCTCTATCTTCAGTGCAGAATCTGTCTTAACTAGGCTCATGCTGGTTTTTAGTATATAAGTTTATTGTGTGTGCAAATTACAATTATTTTACAAATTACAATCACACAAGCAGGCTTAAAATTTGTTTTCTTTACTTTGCTTCTGGCTCCATTTGGGAAGCCAACTACCAATGCTCGCTCTGACTACCATTTTGTCTTCTGACCTGAAAAAACTGGTGCAAAAGAAAATAAGTTGCTTCTGCTTTGCCTCCTGCTTTCCTGTGGTGTCAATGACGGAAACCTGCTCCTTCAGTGGCATAAGGCTAGAGGTAAGTGTGTTGCTAGAGCTGTGATATATGTAACCAGCTGTTCATCTTCTCTAAGTGGGGAAGAAAATCACCCAGAGGAGCAATGGCTGTCCCTAAGGCAGCAGCTGATGTGGATTTATGAGCCTGTAGCAGACATAATCAGCCTATTTACTTTCCCCAAAGCGGGAAATGAAACTCTCCTATGGGAACAGACCTTCTGTACCTTTAAGCAATATACATCTTGCTTCCTGGGTGATTCTGCTAGATGGGAGTCAAAAGCTGGGTGTTGTGCTGCTTCAGCTGTGGGAAGCTTATTTACCTGCTTGTGGAACAAGATCTGCTGAGGATGCTTGGGGTTTTATATCACCTGGCAGGTATCACAGTCTATCCTAAACCTTTGGAAATAGCTTTCTAATGGATACTTGCCTGCCTGGGGAAAAGACAATACTCGTCCTTTCTTTCTCATTACTTTAGGCTCTAAGCTAGCGCTAGTTTTTCTGAAATGGGGCTGCTTTTCCCTGTGAGCTGACCGTCCTCAGCAATGTGCCATTTCAGTGCTCCCCACGTAGGTGGCAGTGTTCAGGTACAGCCGATGCTGTAGAACGTGGGGGCGAGTTAGAGAGAGAGCACACCAATCTACGGCAAATAATGCACAAGTGGGCTGTGCTGTTCCTATTCTGGCGTTTTCTCCTTTGAATTGTTTGAGGAGCAGGGCAGGCCGGGAGGTGAGCCAGGGCTCAGGAAAGTCTGCGTGCCTAGCAGTGGCCCTAGAGAGGGAAATCTTCTTTACCTCACATGAGACTCAGGAACACAGGAACTGTTCTGAGAGCAACGCCGTCTGTGCCTCTGATTGTTTGGATGCTCGCTTATCGCTGTGAGGCAAGTGCCTGGATGCAATCCTCTCGAGGGAAACCTGTTGTTGTTTCCACTATTTACTCTTTATTGTGGTAGTATCTGAGAACCACAGTCACGGTTCAGAGCCCCTGTGTGAAGGGAATTGATTATGAGCAGGATTGGGATGAAAGGGGACGTTTCCCCGGGGACTGGTTGAAGTTTGGTATTTTTCTCAAGGTTTATGGAAAAATACATCAGCTCCTGAATGAATGTCAGAGCTGTTGCTATTTATGGCCAACCTGAGCAATGTAACTCCTTTCAGCATTTTACTTCAGGATGTGAGCAGCAGAAAGCTGAGTCCTGGGAAGAGGAGTTTGTAAGCCAAGATCCAAAAGTGTTTCTGCATTCAGGTGGCACATTTCAGTGGCAAATTCTGGCATTTTTAGGCTGTACTTGTGGTTTCAGAAAATACTGAAGTAAAACACAGATTTGAGAAGATATGGAAGTCATCTTCAAGGAGGGAACTATTTGCTATCTTTTGGAAGATCTAGTAGAGAGTGTGTTTAAACATTTGCATGGTGCAGAGTAAGGAAGTTGGTAAATGGCTGTGGAAACTTTCATTGTTTTCTGTTAAGTGTGACCTTTTCTTACCCTTCGTTTTCTGTTTTATTTTGTTGGATGAGTTTGGTTTTGCTTTTCTATTTTTTTTGTCAGAAGAAACTCCTTGAGAGTTACTGTAGATCTACTTCAAAACGTCTTTGTAAAGCACTGGGATTTTTCGCTTGTCGAATTCATACTGAGAAGCAGTGTAGTCCCCAGGAAGCACCATTAATTTCAAGGAACCAATCAGCTGTAATAAGGCTGATTAGTTGAGATTATTAGGTGAGAGTTTTTGCAATACTGAAAGTGCCAAGCTATTACCAAATTTTGCATTGATTTTTCCAATTGTCATGTTTTTTGACAATTGTTGACTGGAAAAGGAAATGAGTATTCATGTTCCTTCTTTTGCTGTCTCTTTTTTTTAGAGAGAGAAGTAATTCATTATCACACAAGACAGAAAACAATTAAAGTGTTGTGTCTTTCATGACTGACTGATAATAGAGCAACAAAGCAGTGTCTCAGACCCGCAGTTCTTACTGGAGTTCTCAGGAGGGAGGGAGTACTGTGTGCAGCTGAGCTGGCATAAGAAATGTCTCATTTGTCATGTGCTGGGGGTGATTGAAATCTCCCTATAAGCTACTCTATTAGATATGCTTATGCACTACTGAAAAAAATGCAGGCAGTAGAAGAAAATACCACTGCAAGCACAGCCTGAATATAGTAATACTTAACTTGTAGGCAGAGCTCCACTTATCTGGCTGAGAGCCAGCTTTTTTATGATACAGGCATCAGTGTTTGTGTAATGTGGCCCTTATCAAATCCAAAAGCTAATATTTGAGTTAGTCCTCTCTGAAGATAAACAGGAACTGTTTGAGTGAGAATTAAGGTATTGTATATCACACTCCTCAGAACACTATCTGGGTACTTTACCCTGAATCCAAAGAAATGCCTTGCAGATGTGTATTCAATCGGTGTTCAGAGAAAGTTCTCTTAAAAGCTAGTTTACATAGTTAAAGTATTTGGGGAGGTTATAGCAAAGAGGGAGATCTTGGTTTTAATCAAATGCAAAGCATTCTGGAGTTGATTTGAATCCATCAACTGGCTTTTCAGGTCAAGGGTTTAGTCTTGACGGTACTAAAGAGACTGTCTTTTGGAGCAGTTCAAACAGGGCTTCTGTATTCCTACAAAGAAGAATTCTACAATCCCAGCCTGGCTGTGCAAGTGAGTCTGGTCCACAGTCGTCTTCTCTGCTACACAGCATAGACAGAGCTTACACAGCAACCTTGGCTTCAGCGCATTCATTCCAAAACTACATCCACATACACACAAATAGAATTAATCTCCCCACAATTACCTCTCGCTCAGTTTAACCACTGATGATTTTGTTTCTGAAAATGGCATTTCTGACTATGTTACATACAAACTCGATCAGATTTGAAGACAAGCAGCAACATAAAGACTCTTACTATCTGGTCAGGATAAATGTAAATAAATCAAAGGTAAAACAAAGGATTCCAGGATGCCATTGCTGGTAGGTGTCAGAACACCACCTTCCCCCATCACCAACCCCTAAAAAAAAAATAAATGTGGTTGGGTGGCTGCAAAGTTTAACATAGGTTAGTAGAAGCCTGTGAAAAAAAATCTGATGATGCAAATCATGGTAGTACTGGTAGTGAAATATGGATGGAAATAAAAGCAAAAAACTTAGAAGGCAGCAGCCACAGTGATGCAACAGGGGAAAACAACAACCACAAATTATCACTGTGTTAAATCCAGTTAAGAATGAAACTGTGTGTGAGAGAGAAAGATACACACACACACACTAAATGTAGTATGTTTTTCCAGGCAGTATTCATGTAGGATTCAAAGCTGAATGTGAAAATCTGAAAATATTGCGATGCTATGAAAAGAGGATTATTGTGCAAAAAGAAATTTCTAGTAGTGAGGAAAAAAGCATTTCATACTAAGGGCAAGCTTTAACTATTGAGATAAGAACAATAGCAACTGTTAATGCTGATAATCATGAACATTTGAGGTTTTCAGGTTCTTGCCAGGCTCACCACATGCTTTGTCAAGTTAAATGCTGGGAGGAAGCAATGTAGCTGGAACTTGCTGGAATGCATTAGGTGGAGAAGAGGAAACCTTATTTCCTGACAAATAACTTTTTCAGCTAATGCTTTTTTTGCAGTATTTGGCCAACTGCACTATTGAGTGAAAATAGTATGTGGAGAAAGATGGCAGAACTCACTGAATAATATATAATCTTAAAGAATAAAATGTCTCCATCACGGGATACAGCAGTAGGCTAAAGTTTTATCATTACCTACATAAAATTATTATTCTGTGTAAGTTTCTTGAATTCTGTGGATCTCAGGAATGTCAGAAAAGCATCTTTCCACTTTTTCCACCTCAAGTCCCTGTTGTCATCTGGGTGGCAGAGCCATGGCAGGAGAACTGCTGCTGGTGATAAATGTGACTGTGAGCTTTGCCCAGGGCCCCAGTGGATGGGGCCCTGTGTCATGGAGGGGCAGGCACATGCCTTGCTGCTGAGTCCACAGGCAATATTTCATGCTACTTTTCCCAGAGGATTTAGACAAGAAGAAAACCCCTGCAGAGTTTAGCTGATCTCTTCTTTACTCTCATATTGAGCCTTGTACAAAGAAAGTCTCTGGCTTCAGTACTTATTAGAGGTAAAACATTTACCAGATTTTTTATTTAATTTTAAATTATAGTCCGAAGACTTATTTTAGTCTACTACTTGAGGTAGATTAAGCATTAATGGAACAACAGTGGATTAATACCCTCTGCAACTGCACTGTTCATGCAGGCAAAATTCTCTGTCTGTGTTGCCCAAGAGTATTGTACAGGCAGAGATGATCTCACCCTGTCTGCATTTTGAGCTGACCAGGCACCATATGGATGCAGTTAGTGCAGTGCCCCGTTTGAGCTAGCAAGAGACGTGGCATATTAGCTTGGGGCAACATCTGACATTTAACATGTCTTCCAGTTGGCTTGAAGCACAGGCAGAGAGAGCTTGTGTCTGTCTCAGTGTGAACGTTGCCTCTGCCTGAAAAATATTGCGCAAAACTCTGTGTGAAAGATTTGCAAAGTGATTTTGTGAAATCGTTATAAAGTGAAACACTCTCAGTAATATGAAATTACTCCTATTAGAGCTGCAGATTGAGTAGGTCGTGTATGATCAAGAAGCACCAATTCAAGTTCTCTTATCCCTGATTTTCTATAAACACTGATTTTGTTAGTCTCTCGCTGCTGGCATAGATTTTGACTACTGTCACATCATGCAAAAAGGGACTGTTTGAAATTGTTTAGTTTTCAGGCTGGGTGCTAAATATTGTGATAGCATAGACACTAAGAAATATCAGGAGGAGAACTTCTGAGGAACTTTGTCTTTATTAGTTTATAGAATGAGTGAAAGGTGTGCAGATTTCTTCAAAATTAATGAGATTTGGATGCCAAATATTTTTTAGCACAATAATCCTTGTACTAAATAGTGAGGATGGATGTGCAGGTGCTGCATATAGAGGTACACGTGTAGCACGTACATACAAAGGTGTATCTCATGCACATGAGTGTAGGTAGAGTTGTACACTGTAGAGTTGTATGGGAAGCCATGTAGCTCTTCAGTTCCCACTTTCATTTGTATCTCTTGACACATCTTCCTCTCTTCTGTAGAAGGAGACTTTCTTTTCAGGCACTGAAATTTGACAGCAGCAAACAAATAGGTGAGTCTGGATCCCTTTCCCCACCCACGATGTGGGGCGGCCCAGTTCTAGTTCCATTTCCATCTGAAGAACCATTGCGACGCCTTGAAGGAAGGGGAAAGGGAACTCCAGGGGTTTTCTCAGGGGTCTCTTCTGTCCCTGAGCCTAGAGGGGAGAGGTGCCCCCCCCTCCCCTCCCTGCACGTGGCCCCATGGCCGGCAGGGAGACAGGACACCGGGCATGGAGAGGAGGCAAGAGAGAGTTTATTGTCGGGGATGTTACATTTATAGGGTTTAGGAGGATTCACAGAGTAACCAATTAGAAGTCTCAAGGGGATTACAGGAACACCCAATCACAGGAAGAGGTTAACAAAGGCCAATGGGAAACACCTTAGGACACCTTCCCAGGACATTCCTGCATGGATAACACTTGTTGTGGAGGGTGCTGGGAAGAAGAAGCATGTGTTTGCAAAGAGACCACCAAAAGCCATTTTAAGACATGTTTAAACAACAGTTTTTCCCATATAATGCAGATTTAGCGCTACAGGTGAGTAGACATTTTTCCTTTTGAAGATTAGAACCCTAATCCAGGTTTTTCCCTCTGTTGTCTCCAAAGCTTTATCAGCATTTTGTCTCTTCTGCATAGAAAATGATCTAAGTACGGTAGGTATGAAAAACCCAGTATCTATTAATCTGCATCCTGTAAGCCATTAACAAGAATTCATAGCAGAGCCTTTTATTTTATCAGAGTTATATAGAAAATTGGAGAGCTTCTGGAAAAGTACAAGAAAACGTCAAGAAACAACCTAGGAGATGTTAGGAGTGGAACAGGGGAAAGCTGCTTCTGTTTTGAAGAATGTATGGTGACAAGGGGACTTGGGCAGGTCTGTTCTGAAGTCAGAGCAGAACCTGGCTTCCACTGTGTGAAGTGGCAGAAAGGCACCACTAAATAAAGAAACTGAGGAAAGCCAGAAAGAACAAGCTGTTTCTCAGCAAATACGTGAGAATGGAGCAACTCCCACGGGAGGCCAAGCATGAAGGAGAAATGGCCCAGCCAGCATGGCTGCCTCATATCCTAATATAGCAGACTTCTTGGCAAAGCAAGGGGGTGAGGTCTGCTGGAGGAGGAGAGCTGGTTTTGCTTTCCCAAAAACCTGTTTGCGGTAGCAAAGAAATCCCGCTGGCTCTGTTACAGCGAAGCGTTAGGATTCAGTGATCTGTCAGTGAAATCCAGCTGTTGGAGGTGTGTTCCTCAGTCCTTCTAGCAGATCCTGCCGGCTCCTTGACTGCAGGAGGTCTCTGCTCAGTGGGGAATTAGCTAAATATCTGGACAGGGAGAGCCCCCATCCTACTGTTAGCCATATCTCTTCTCTTCCTCCCCTGGACTCCCCCTGACCTCTCTCCCTCAAGTCTGGTTGGAAGCAGGTAGATGTGGCAGATGTGTGGTGATCTGTGAGCTTGTGCTGCAGACCTGGGAAGGTTCTGTTCCCAGCATGGGCTTCTGCAGTCTCAGGCTGAGCTATTTTGATGTGTGTAAGATGTTGCTTTTGCCTATTCCTGAATAACTTTTCTCATATCAAACAAACAAACAAACAATGTAAGCAAAACAAAAAGCATTGACAGCATTCCACAGTAAAAGTCACTTCTAGCTGTAAATCCTGGGCACTGCCTCTGCAATATGTTTTGGCAGGTAGAGAGAAGATAAATATTGTGGTCTTTGCTCACTGACTCTTTGGTCACTTTGTCTCTCATGGCAGCTGTTGCACAGTAACTTCTGATTCCCTACTCTCATTTCCATCCTTTTGAGCTGTAGACCTTATTGACTCTTGTTTTAACTTTTTCCCAGGTTTTTTTGGTGCCTCTTGGTTCTGCCCCATCCTTTCTTTTGAGGCCTTTGCTCAGGCCACTCTGCCAGTGTTTCTCAGTAGCCTTTCAGCTCCTTCCTCCAGTTCCCCACCCTTCCTATTCACTCCTTCCCTCACATGTTCCTTCTCTCATGCACATCCCACTGTTCCATTTCTTATCCACATTTTCCTATTTTTTTCTCCTCCCACACATTTCTTGTCTTAATGTCTCCCTCCACTCCTAGCTGGATGTCAACTGTTGTATCATTAAGAAGTAATGGGAACTGATTTAAAAAAAAAAAAACTCCGATGGATTGTTTTTTAGGGTTAGATTTGTAGGATCCTGTGCTTTTTAGCAAAAGAATTTACAGCCACTCCAAAATCCATCAAAATGTTTCCAGGTTCTCACCTTGTTTGAAACTGGATGTCATATATATTACATATCTATGTCATACATAGTGTTTAAGAGCTACCACATAACATGATCTTGTTTTGAGATCTCCATGCTGCTCAGCCTAACCCAGAAATGCATACTTCTGTGTCCTGCAGCTTGCCTTCCCTTTGGAGAGGTGTGCAGTGGCATGCAGAGGACACAGGCATTCTTCTAAAGAGCTTATGCCTGAACATGCCAACACAAACCCCCTTCTTTTCAAATTTACCTAGGACCTATTTACACAGGTCTTACATGACATGTCACCTCTTAACGTTTTCAGTCGTAACCTGATCTTTGTCTCTAGCCTTTATCAACAGTAGAAGGGTAAACCTTGAAGGGAAATGAAGGTTATTTAGAAGAAGTCACACAGTGCATACAGCTTTCACTGTGATCGTGTGGAAGTGACAATTGACTCTGCAGATGCAGACAATTTCTGTGTGTTCATTATTTGTTTACCACTAGTCAGATGTTCTCACTGCCCCTTTTCCCTGTCTCTCACAGTGCTGTGTTGAGTTGTAATGATTCAGGGACTGGGCGGCTGGTTAATGCAGCTCATGTTGTCACCCTCACGGGGCTCGTTTGCCTACAGGCATGTCAGAAGGAACAAGTAATATAAGGGCATATATAACTGTAGTTGGCAGCCTACTGAAAAGATGCTGAAACTCCCTTTAAATGAATAGTGTAGGACATCAGGAGCTAAGTAGCTGAGAAATAAGATAAATTTGCTTGAATGGTGGTGTGTTTCTGCAGTTAGGCTGTGTCTGGTACTTGATGTAAATGAGTATGTGTACGGGGTGTGCAGTGTAGACATCCCTTGTGTACTATTTGTTCCTAACACTGTCTTGCACATTTTCAGTATCCATCACAGTTCACATCACCCGCACTTCTACACAGCCTAGGCCTAATGGGAGGGAGTAAAGAAGACAAAGCCGAAGTCTTCTCACTGAAGTTGATGAGCATGAGGGTTACAATGACCTTCTGCTCCCTACGTTCAGGAATTTGAAGGTTCAGGGGTTTTTTTCTGCAAACCTTTAGGGAAGAGTAGACAAGTCTGTAGCACAACTGATACTATGTTAGTTGATGTTCCGCTCTTTCACTGTGTGCCTGCACAAGCCTGAGCCTGCATGTGCAGTTTCATACTGGCAAGGCGAGAGCAAACCATGTATCCTTTCTGTGGGTGCAGTCTGGGCTTGGTTTAGCTGTTGGGGATCACATTGCAGAGCAGTAAGAGATGCTTGCTTGTTCTCTCTCTCTTGTTTTGGATTATGACTGTTGATTGAATGTGTGTGTCCTTGGGTTTGCTAATTCTCTTGCAGTGGGCATTACAGGTTTTCTGGGGACTCAGTAGATTGTAAGAGAAATGTAGGACACAGCCACACACAAACACAAAATCATGCAATCTCTTGTGATGATCTGGCGTGATCATCTGCTGAGATATTGCAGGGATCTGCAGGGACAAGTTGTTCCAAGGCCAGATTTTTACTCAAGGGAGTAAAGAGTATCACTATTATTACTGAATTTGGACAGTCTCTTGTGTTCAGTGGGTGAGGAAATGTTGGAGAGGTTAAAACTGTTCACTGGCAGATGAGCAATGCTAGTGTGCAACCTTTCTGCCACCCAGTATTATACAGTTTCCAGTTTGGATCAATTCCAGCTGTCAGATCCCAATTTACTAAGCATGTTGGGAAGGACACAAGTTTTCTTTTAGAAGGTCAGTCTTATTTAGGGTTATTGAAAGCGAGTAAACCTGTTCCACCTTTATGAGGAAAACATTGCTGTGGAGTTTTTAGGAGCCACATGGTTATAATGAAAAATGGATGTTTGATACTTTGTGTAGGGTTTAGCTCAGCCAGAGAAAGAGAAATAGTGGGTCTCTTCTTTCTGCCTTGGTGTTCAAATGAAGGAAAAATCAAAGCTGTTACACCAGAGCTATATATCAGCTAACATATTTTAGGAACTGTGGAATGATCATAATTACAAAAAAGTCCTCCAGAAAGAAATTATGACTCATAGTTTATGCTCTCTTCAGTGTTGCTATGGAAAAAGAGGTTAGTGCCAATGGTCATACAGCAATATTAATCTCTGATCTGAAAGAAAAATAAATAACAATCTCTAGCTTAACTCAAAGCAGATTTATTCTCAGTTACTGCAGCACACTCCATTAAAGGGGATAACCATGTAAGAAAAATTAAAGATGACATTGATTATCAGTTCTCAACATACAGTTAGAGAGAGTTCCTTATTTGAATTAGTGTGTACTTCAGACTCACACAAATGACTTGGTGGAGTGAGAGGAAGGGAAAAAAGACTTTTTGATCAAAAGGAGGGCAGGAAAGATCAGCCACCACCGGCAGCTGCAAGCATGCTGATTAAAATTTCTTTATGCATGCGGTTAGACTCAGCCTGGGGTGGATGCTGGTTCAAATGCAGATCCTGAAACAAAGCCGTGGCAACGGGCAGTTTATAGTGGTGGAAAGTGGCTATCAGCCTTTTTCCGTTTATTTGGGAAAGCAGGGGCTGTGAGTCAGAGCACGGTGGATACTTACGTGCTGAGTCAGCACCCTCCGGGCTGCTCTGGCAGTTGTTTCCTGCCCATTGTTTAGTTGCCTGGGCAAAACCCTGACCAGGACCGGGGCCAAACAGCTGCGCGCTTGATTTGCTTTGCTATGGGTGAATTTTTTTCTTTGCCTGCATTAAGACCACCCAACACCTTCCTCTTGACACGCAGAGTGAGCACGTGTCCTAATGGGTCACAGTAAAACTTTCCCACCTGCATACCTGACTTTGTTTTCAGGAGCTGGAGCTACACTTGCTCCATCATACGCAGTCGCTGACAGCAAAGACCTTGCAGTCCGAACTTAGCTTGAAATTTTGCTCACAATGCACCCTGCAAAGCCTTCCTTTCTGCCACACTGCTGCATCTGCTGTGCTGATGGCAGTAAAACTTTTTTGTTCTGTTGATGAGGTAAGCAGATTGGACTGGGGAGATACACAGATCTCATGTCCTGCATCTATGCACACAGCTCTTACTGATGTTCACAGGAGTTGTACATGTGGCCCAAAACCACTGTACAGCTCAGAGGGTCCTTTGAGCCAGTTGAAGGCTTTTCATTGATTTTCAAGTTGGGCTGGCCCCTTGTGAACAGTTTGCCCTCTAACAAATTGCCATTACTTTGCTAATTCTTCTGAGCTTACCTCTTTTTCAAGAGTGTGGCTATCAGTCATCAGTTGCGTAGCTGTTTGGTATTACAGCCTACAACAACAAAGGGTTTTCATTGCATCAGTGTAAAAGGCTATCAGGTACATTTTGCCTTCTGATCCTTTTCCTCTTCCCTTTCTTCTGTCTCTTGGAGACAGAACATGCTTCAGTCAGACCTCCATTCTCTTATTTGACAGTGAAATGGTCCAGAAAACCCGCATCTGTGCCTTTTCACAGAGGAGCTGGCTCGTGCATTAGCATGTGGGGGTCAATGGGATGCTCTTTGCTCTTTCCCCTAAAAGGGCACAGAAATGTCAGCTGGTTTTCTGTCATTGAAAATGGAAGTATCAGCAGCTGCTGAGTGCTGCTAGTTTAAATATTTATACCATAAGGGCTTTATCACACCCTTTTTCTTTGTGCAAAGCTCCCGCCGACTTCAGTGGAGATGAAACTCTGAATCTGTGCAACAGATAACAGGTCACGTCTTCCAAGGAATAATGGTACAAGTGGAGCTCACTGTTATTGTGCCAGGAAGCATTAATAAGCAGGTTTTTAAAAAAATAATTATGTAGACAAACCTGTCAGCACAATCATGGAATACCCGTGCATATGCTTGACATCTGCCACTGTGACAAGTTCCAGGCACATACTTGAGATACTTGAAAGAATGCAGTGCTGCTGGTCCCACGTTCTGTCTCCCTGAAATAGTAAGTTTAGCAGACTGATGTTTTCAGTCAGGTCTCGAGAATGGAAGGCAAGGGGACATCTTGGAATCCTGAGCTTGCTTCATCCTCTTGTTTATAAGGTAGCACAAAAGCAGACATTCATGATTCGAGTAAACATTTTTCTCTCATGCAAAGCATACCTTCTTTTGTTTGTTGGGATTACAGACCCACCTGTCCTTGTAAATGTACAATTGTGATGGAGAAAATGTTTAATTCTAGTCCTGCAACTGATGGTGGTGTGTGTACTGTATTCTGAAGTGGATATTTGAGTTAATTCTCACAGATGCTCAATATCCGCATTTCCAAGTGTTTTACTGGATAGCATTGTAATGCTCTTAGAACACTGTGCATGGGATTCATTTCAGCATCTCTAAAAGTGGATAAAGCATGGCCAGGGGGATTGTTTGAATTAAAGCTTAGCAGGACAAACAAACGGGGCATATCTGAAAGTGAAATGTAAACATGGTGCTGGAGTTCCTGGTTAGCACTTGGTGGTTGCAGGAGGTTGACAGCTGCTACATAAAGGTTAAACGTGATTTCCTTGTCTGTCAGTAAAATTAAGCCTGCTAAAGACTATGTGGCACTCTAGAAGACACGAGTTTATCTGTGTGCATAAACAGAATATAGACTTCAATATAAATATGCTTTTAGGACTGTTTAAAGTATTAGGGGCATGCTGCAGTCCATTAAAAAATGCAGATGGAGCTAGGAGATTTTGGAAAGTGCCTGACTACATTTAGACGGGCTAGAAATCTGATAAGTATCTGGAAAGTAAAGCACTGGTGTTTGCATTGCTAAATAACAGCACATAATGAGAAAGAAAATGGTATAGGTACAATGGGGACATGAACTGAAGTAATAAATGCTTGACCTTTAAATTTCATCTTTGCCAGCTGCTCCCAAACACTGACATGGCTGTGTTTTATATTATGCTTTTATTTGTCATATTTGTAGTTAGTTACAAGTAAAAATTATTGAAATCCATTGTAGTTAATACAAAATAAAAACATAGCTGCACGAGTTATACCATGATTTTTCTTAGAAACAGTATCTCCTATATGACACCATAGACTTAAGAGCTTAACTCTTAATAGAACTCGCCTACACTAAGCTCTTACTGACTAACTTCCAGTGTGATTTACTGGTTACAGATATTACCCCTGTGGAGTAATACCTGTAAATTATTTCCTACTGGTATTTCTGCTGTAGCTTTCATTTCCCCTGTAATTCGTGATTCTAAATACAAGTTGAAGGAAGCAACCTCTTAGTGCAATGTTAAGTATCAGTAGAATTTTTATATATTTAAAAAAATAAAAATAACCCACTGCATAACCAACCAAGGATGTAAGGTAACTTGTGGGTATTGTGCTTCCCTTTCCTCCCTTCCCCCTTACCTTTGTTAAGTGACAGGAATGAACATTCATAGTGAACAAACTACCTTGCAACCTCTCATTTTCAATTACTCTTGAAAAATTACAGACTAGTAATTTTGAGAGTAGGTAGGTGACTTTGATGAAAATTATTAGCAGAGAATCAAATCCTGTGGCTCTGCAGACTCATACTTACGTAAACTCATCCCTGCCATGAAGTTCAATCCATAAGACATTGCTCCCTTTAGACATGCCTGAAAGGGTATTTCACCTTTTTGAAATGATTGTCCTTACATCCCTGTAATTATCTAACTCTTCTGTGTAGATACAGTTCTATATATGAAATAGTTTGTAAAAAGATAAATTATGCTATTTTCAAAATACTCTGAGATACAAAGTTGTGCAGGTGCCAAGTTTGATAGTATATTGCTAAAAAGACTAAAAATTAACTAGTGTTATCCGAGTATATATACTTTAAGCTGGGAGCATAGATTTAATACTGTGGGGGTTTATTTTTGCTTTTTTGCATTTCATACTTTCTTCAGACTATCTACCAAACTCCTATTTTTTTTCTGCACCTTAGAGGTACAGCAACTGATCACACATTCATGCTTGCCATTAATATATTTCCCTAACTCTGATAGATTGAAAAACATCTTTTTGTTTCCACCTAAACACAGTAATTTCTTCCAATTGAGTAGAGAGAGAGACTACTGGCAAAAATCTTTCCCCCACTGGATGTAACCAATTTTTTAGCTTCGCCCTCTAGCTACTCTGCTCTTTTAGTCCTACAGTGCTGTGGAGCAAAGTCCCAAACAAACTACACATGTGTGCACAGTTACTGAGGCTGTTAGTGTTCATGGAGCATGGCAAGGAAACTGAAATCAAATGTTCTCACTGGTATTTCTACGTTTACATACAAAACTACTCACAGTGCTCTGAAATACTAAGAGAAGAAAAGAGAACAGAAATGTTTAGGTTTTGACTACTCTCCATGCATTCCTCTGACCTTAACTCTAAGAAAGCCAGCTGACCAGCTTGCTTCTACTAGACATACTCTCTTCCCGCTAGTCTCTTACACCAGTTGGCAGCGTCTCTAAATTCATAAAAACCGGTGACTCAGCCTAAAGCAGAGCAACATTGACTTTGTTTACTCTGCATTCCAACACGATGCAATAAATTATCACTGCAGAGAAAAGGATGGAAGAGGTTTAATTGCTGCTGCTGCCTGTGTAGCTGAAACTAGTTATTAGCCTCAGTAAAACCGTGCGTATCTGGAAGATGAAGGAGGGCTCAGGATGATTACGCTGTATGGTCTACCTGCAGGACAGCTGCTTGGGCCTTTTCTTCATCAGATTGTTCCATTTCCCCGCTAAATGGGTTGTTTCTTTCATCATACAGTTTCTGGCTAGAAACTTCTAGAGGCATCCCATACTCTTCATCATCATCTTCAACAATGGACAGCTCGATGTTGTTGTTCATCATGGCTTTCCCTTCCATTCTGGCTTCCTGCTCTAGAGAATCGACCACTGCTTTGCCCTCCTCGGTCAGCGAGGCGGTGGGTGTCATATCCGAGTGCATGTCAGCGAAGGACATTTCATCCTCATTCTCAGCCTGGTCATTGCTTGCAGTTTCTGATGGTCTGTCCTCGGCTTCTGCAGGGCTTTCTCCTTCGCGGCCTTTCTTCGTGTTGAATGCGAGGGGAGATACTTTGAAACCCGAACTCTTTGAAGAAGAGGACTTCTGATGATGTACAGTAAGTGATTTCTTGATCTTTTCTCTCCGTTCAGGTGACACAATCTTTGTGCTGATCTTGTTCATCTTCTTCTCGATGTTTTGGCGGGAAAATGCTTTCTTGAGGCTGTCTACCTTCTTGAGGCTGGACCTTTTAAGTTTCTCAGCTCTTGATTCTTCTGTTTTCTCCTCTGCGCTGTCATCCACATCATCTTCCTCATGAAACATCTCATCATCTGAACCCAATTCCACTGTGTGCAAGGTTTCTTCCAGTGTTTTGTTCTCATCCACAGGCTCCTCTTTCCCTTCTGTAATGCTGGGAATAGGCTCTTTTGCAAAAACACTGGCAGGGATCTCATTTTCCTCCTGAAAATAATTGACAGTATTTGAGGTTTACAGTTCTTGGGACCCAAATTTAATAACCAAAGCACAACCCTGAACAATTACTTCCTCCCCCCCAATGATAAGATGAAGAAAGCTGAACATTTCTTGTTATTTTAGTATATTTAACCAGTAGCAAGCCACTCAAAGGCCACTGAATCATTATATCGTGAAGTTTAAGACTAATGAGCTGTGAGATTTCTCTTTCAGAGTGACTTGGAATGTATGCAGGATGGAAATCCCATTCTTTGCCATTTAAATTAGATACTCTTTAGTAAGAGTTTAGCTGTAAAGCTGTACACCTGTCCCTGGGGAGAAGGTGAAGTATGGTGGCTAAAGAGGTTGTACTGCAGACCCCTGTGCAGACATACAGAAGTCACATAACCCCACAGAGCTTTCAGTTTCTCCAGCCAAAGAATAAGAATATCTTTGCAGAGATGTTGGTTGCATCTGGGAGATGTCTCAGATGGCAAATGCAACTAGCACTTCTGCTGTATTTGTGGAAAAATGTATGTGGATTGTTGATACTGAGACACCATGCAGTCCATGATGTTTAGAGTATATCCTATTTTAAAGCTATTTGCAGAAAAAGAAGCTAGTAAATTTGGTTTGTAAATATTAAAATCTCAATAGGACAATTCCTTGAAACATAAGAATAAAAAATTACGGTATACAGAAATAAACAGGCATTATAGCACACAGAAAACACTAGTAGTCACTCTTAGCTAACAGGAAAAGTACTGCTTTTTACAAACAAAATGAAAAAAAGGACATGGAAAGAAAGAAGGTTTCTGAAAACCAAACAGGCTAAAGAAGGGCAGAAGCTGCAACTCGTAATGAGGGGTGTCTGCAACTACCGAGCGCGGAAGCTCTGCAACCCCGAGCAGTTCAGAAGCAGCACAATGAACACTCTGTTCCGTGGTAGGTTTTGCAGGCATCTGCCCATGCAAAGAAAATGAGGCTCCTCGCACACTCCCTTTTCCTTTCAGCTCTGTCGAGCCTTAGATCAGCATAGTCTCTATTCATTACCGTTTTTATCACCTTCAGACACTGTACATGCCATTTCACTTAGCCACATGGATTGGAAGGATTTTCTCCCCCCCCTCCTCCCACCCTCCATATTTATCTTTAGATACAAAAAGCAGTAAGTGCTGAGTGAAATGGTTGTAATAGTCTCAGATCTGTCCCTAGTGGGCCTGAGTGTACAGTTAAGGGGAAGAAAGGCCATATACACTTCCAAGTTCATTCTCATTATTTCAGGACTGAGCATACAGTTGTGATCACTGCAGAGAATAGTGCCCTGGGTTAAATTTGCTGTCAAGGCTGTATAAGGATGTTGTCTGTGGTTGTTGTTTAGACTAAAGAAGAGGCTCAGGAGGCACCTTATAGCTCTCTACAACTACCTGACAGGAGGCTGTAGCCAGGTGGAGGTCAGTCTCTTCTCCCAGGCAACCAGTGACAGGACAAGAAGACATGGCTTCAGCCTGCAGCAGGGAGGTTTAGGTTGTACATTAAGAAGAATTTCTTCCCAGAAAAGGTGATTAGACATTGGAATGGGCTGCCCAGGGAGGTGATGGTGTCACTGTCCCGGAGGTGTTTAAGGAAAGACTGGACATGGCACTCAGTGCCGTGGTCTTGTTGACATGGTGGTGTTGGACTCAGTCTCAGAGGTCTTTTCCAGCCTGACTGATTCTGTAATTCTGTTAAAAACAAAGTAGTACTGACTATTTTGTAGCCCTTCTGGAACTAAAGAATATGCAGTGTAGATGGGCAGGATTATTTTATACTGTAGATACACAGTATATAGTCATATATACAGTGATTCAAGTATATTCATTAATATCCCTCAAGGATATAATAATGAAAAGTATAAAAAAAAAAGGATAGCTGTTTGACAGTTTGTAAATGCTTCACTTCTATGGTTTCTGCATACCTTTCTGGGCCTTCAGCCTCAGCTGGATACATTGACATGGACAAAGCTTTACATGCCCCTTGCCTGCAGTGGAACATCTAATAAAGCCCACACTCTTCTTCTGACATCTATAATGTTGTTCCAACTATCAGCAACAGTGACCAAGATAACAACACAAAGGAAACCTGCACCAGCTTTAAGTGAAACCAGCTGTAACTGCTGGACAAATATTTATATTTTCTCTCCACTGCAGTTAATGAAATGTGGATTACATGAGAGGGTGCAGCGTTGAATTATTCCCCAGAGCAGGAAAACTCAGTATAAAGCATAATTTTCATGTCCAGAGCATTCTTTCCAAACCTAGGTAATCACACAGTTTTAGATATCTGAACATTCAGGTGTTAAGTGTCTTAATGGTATAGAAAACTGATTTTAATGAGTAAAAATGGGTTGTAACTTTTAAAGTATTTTATCTAAGAAAGTGGTGTCATATGATTTGATCCCAGTGCAGTCTGAGCCAGAGATGGGCCTGTGCAGCCTTTCTCAAGGTCAGTTTAGCTCTGTCTACAGTTATTCACCTTAAACTGAAGTACTGCATGCAGTCTCCAGAAGAATATGGACATACATCTGATTTCAGTTTTTATCAAATTTCTGACTGAGTAGAAGAGAGACTGTCAAACTACCCGTATTTATAAAGAAAAAAGAACAAATTTAAGTATACTGCATAATAATAAGATAATTATTCAATTAAAAGCAGATCCTAAGTGGTCTTTGGCTATCTGGCTATCTTTGGCTATCAGGCAGTACTGGCATTCAAGTAATCACCTCTCTGTCTAAGCTTCCTGCATGGCCCTGAAAAATATCAGCCTCTGGGCATCTATTTGTCTTCCTGTAAAATGGGAATGACATGCTTTCCTATGTCATGTTTCTAGAAGACCTTAGGATCACAGGAACTATTAAAATGCAAATGAAAAATTAAGTAAAATGCTTTGAAATTACAAGGGTGGTATAGCAGGAATGCTCTGTGCTGGAACAAACATTTCTATGTCAAACACGGTTACTGATAACATGTTGTAAGTGGGCTATTGATAACTGTTTGGTGTAACAAGTTTATATGACAGCTGTATTTTGTTTTGATACATTTTTCAAGCAGTCTGATATTTCATTTAGGAAGACTAGAACAATACACTAAAAAATGCCAGCTGTTACAAACTGCATAACTATTTTCCATGCAAAAGAAAAGGTAGAACTTTGATCTTTCCTTCCTGATCTAATCTAAAATTCTAAGAAAGCAATACATCTTTGTATTTTCCACATCTGAGTCCAAAACCAGCACTTGCATTTTCTGACTGTAGGTAGCTAGCTCCTGAGTTTTGTTTTTCCATGTAGGAGACGAATAGAATAGTGGAAGTTCTCTGCGTAAAACAGCTCTTGCTAATACTAATAATACTTGCATAGTTAAAATCAGTGCCTTCCCTGTGGCTTTGATCAGCCATTCTTGGGAAGTTTCTGTAGGTCATAATTTCATCCTTATCTTTTAGCAGAAGGGAATAAGATCCATAACGGTGTACTTACAAAACTGGATGACCTGAGTGAACAGGCGGTTAATTTACTCAAGGAGTGGTGAATCTCTGATGCTGGATGAGGGAAATCAGTGTGCTTTGGTTTGGACTTTTGTTAGATTTGCTGCAGGAGGCCATGACCTTCAAGAACAAGAGACGGCATTTTGCAGTCCAGGCTCCTCTGTACTTTAGGCTGTTATATGCCTAAATGATTACTAGTCTAAAACTTGTTTTCCTTCACAAAATAGGTCAAAACATGACAAATCCTTCTAAAACCAGCTATAGCTCCACCTTTGGAGAAATACATGCTCTTCAGACCTGAATGTCACCACAGGGAGGGAGGAGGGTAGGGAGGAGGAAATTGCTGCCCTCCCACTTGCACGTCCTGTGCAGGCTGGGGCGTTGCCTGCACCGTCCCCCTGACCTCCCACAGCACTGCTGGGTCAAGCCATGCGAGGTAATTCTGTCATTAATCAACAGCAGAGTATTCTCCCTGCAATGCTCCAGTGGGAAATGTAGTTAGATAACAGCACTATTGGCTTGTAATTCTTCTGTTTCCTTCACTTGTTGCTTTTTCAAAAAGATTATTGCAGTGACCCAAACAACAAGATACAATCAAATGGCTAATTTCCTGCGCCCTCTTCTTGCTTCATTTTACATGAAGGATTTCCCAACGGCAGCATCTGAAAGGGACTTGAATATTAGTGTGCTTGACCCCAAGCTGCAATTTTGACTTATTTTATCTGTCCCATTTGCATGACATTTAACCAGTAAACATGACATTTAATTGAAAAATTAAACATGAGCTTTTTTTCTCTTGCATTTTGCTTTTGCAGCTAAAAAGGTAAACAACCCCCCCACCAAACCAGAACCAAAAAGCTGGTCATGTGGCAAGAACAAAATAGAGGGGAACAATGCCAAAGCTTAACAAGGATTTTTAAAACAGTCACTTCAGTGTTTTGCTAAATTGCTGTGTCATTTGTAATAACTTTTTCATCCTCAAATGCTTGGAATGGAGCTCCCTTAAAATATGTCACCAATTAAAGAAATATATGCAGTCTAGGGAGAGAAAGCTAAGAGCATTTTAATGGAAAATATGTAAATAGCTGAACTTTCCTAAACGCAGTTCATTCTCAGTGTGTGTGCTGAGGGAAAGCTGATGCTGGTTTCATAAAATGCAGAGCTGGAGCTCAGTCGTGTGTTTTGGCTATGCTCAGTGCTCCCACTAAGTATGAGGGAGTTTAGGGTATATGGTGAATGCAGAACTGAATCACGAATGTGTATCTTTATTTTCATATTGAGCTGTCTTCCTAAGCTGGAGAAGCTGGTCCTAATGAGAAACATGCTGTGTGAAGTTTGGGATTGTTTTTTTTCAGTGGAAAAGAAGAATCCCCCAGCTGAAGAGAAGTCTCATCCATCCAGATTTCCCTTTTGTTTTTTACAGAGATCTGGCGTCGATATCGCTTCACTGCTGTGACCTCTCCTTCCTGCAATTGTTTTTCCATGGATTCCTGTGCAGGGCAGGACAGAAACCCAGCCAGCCTTCTGCTTTTTCCTCTGTACAATTATCCTAGCAAGGCAGAGGCCCCGCTGACTAGCAGGTTGTCCCTCCTCCAGCCTGAAAGGAGATCCTGAAGGGAGATTCCAAGGAGGTGGGCATGCAGGTAAGGCACCTGTCCAGGTCAGCAGCAGGCATATGGGCACAGCCTGGCAAGCACCCACCACCCCTCTGGGTGCAGCCACTTACCAGTGGCAATCCCAGCTCCTCCCAGGCTCCACTGGAGAAAGCCCTGGGCGCTGCCTACCCCAGCCATCCTCCCATGCCACAGGGAGCTCTGCCGACCACCCTGGTTTTCCAGACAGCCACGCTGCCATTTAGCAGCAGGCCACTTCCAGGAGCAATTCCCAGTTGACAGCTGATTTATTATTTTTTTAACTGAATTTGACTGCAGTGTTTCTTTTTTTAAAACTTGTGTTCCTTATATGCATTGGCTGGGATTGGTTAAATTCATCTTCCTATACTGTGGCAACATCTTTTCCAGTGAGAGACGGGAACAGCGTTACCTAAATCCCTGGAAAGCAATGAAGAACAGACCTGCTGTCCAAAGGTACCAGCCCAGTGATGGGCAGTGGAGAAGAAGTGGATTTTCTTCAAGTTTTGTACTCGGACACAGGCCTGTGTTGCTTGTTTTGGTTTTGTGCACTTTAGGACCCAGCATTAATGCAAGATTCAGAGGTTTAAATAGGCCTTACCTTTGGAATAGTATTTAGTATCAAGAAACGAGAAAATCCAGCCCTTCCCCGTCCCTGTCAGGACACTGGTTTACCTCTCAAACCCTTCTGCGTGAGTTTTACTGTTACTTTCACCCAGTGCCTACAAATTGCTGCCACTGGAGAGCCCTACCCGTGGTAATGTCATCTGCCCTACACTCACAGAGCTCTGCTTGTCTTTACTCTCTGCATTTTTTAAAGTCACCTGGAGGAAGACTCTTGTTGCAACAACGAGGCCTTAATTGTCACACTCAGAAGTACTAGAAATGTTACAAAATTGCCTTCCCCCAGCCCTCGGTGATTCACCACCCCACGGGAAGTGTTCAAGGTCTCTGAACCTGGAGGCGGGAGCCAGTCATTAGCGAGCGGGGCCTGGGAGATGGCAGTGTTTTGACATACAGTAATGGATCTTAAATTAGATGCAGAACTGCAGAGAACATGTGTCTTTTAATTTACCCAGTCTCTGGAATAATTTCCACATTCCTTCTGGGGTGGAAACATGCTGCAGGCTCCTCCTCTTCTGGCCTGACAAGCCTGGACTGTAATTTGGGAGAACAATAAGCAGGGAGGTGGGGGCTTCCTTTATGGGGGAATTGCCTGTGCACTAATCAGGCCTGCCAGCTTCTAAAAATTAAGTACTACTCTGTTTTCGGATGGGTTAAACAGGAAAACAACCCAACAACCTAAGGAGCAGAGTTAGTGACTGACAGATTTAACGCCCAGATGTTTAGCATGAGGTCTGCTGATGTGCCCGAGCTGTGACTTCTCCAGCCGCACGTTTGCTCTCCTTCCCTCCCTCAGTGATTTGTGGAGGTCTGTCTTTATTTTTTTTAAATATGTGAAAGTCACGTCCTGTGTTTAGTTAAAGCTCACGGCATGTTCTACCCAGACCATTGCTTAAAAAGGGGAAAATATGCAAACTGCTGCTATCACTGGATGGACTCCCAGGAAGCTGAGTTTTTAAGCTGAATCTTTAGCTCATCCCTGAACGGGCCAGATCAGCCTGCAGAGTGAAGCAGGGCGTGAGGTGACAGGGAGCTGCAGCACTGCCCCTCTTCTGCTTCTGAGGGCAGATGCAATGGCAGTTTTTAGTGGCATTTCTACTCCAAGTTACCAAAGCAGGCTCTTCCCTCAAGTTTGCAAAAAGAATAAGGGCCCTTCAAGTTTACTTAAACCGCCCTCAAACCACATAGCAAAGCAACTCTTCCCCAAGTATGTCAAGAGTTAGTAAAAGATGGCTCTTTCGCCTCACTTGCTGAGAATAAAAGGTGGCTGTTTTTCCAGGTATGCTGAGAGTCATCAAAACAAGGTCTCTACATCATATTCACTATGAGCTAGCAAACGACAACTCTTTCTCCAAGATTGCCAAGAGTTAAAGAGGAGTCTTTCTCAAAGTTTGCTAAAAGTTAGGAAAAGAAAAAAAAAAAAGGCTTTTTCCTCAAGTTTGCAAGAGCAAAAAAGGCAGGTCTTTCCCCAGGTTTCCTAAGAGTTAGCAAAACATGCTTTCCCCGTGTTTGCCAAGAGTAAAAGTGGGCGTTTCTCCCTGAATTTACTAAGTATGAAAGACGGCTTTTTACATAAGTTTGCTAAGATGAAAAGAGGGGTTTTCTCCCAAGTTTGCAAAGTTAGCAAAAAGACAGCTCTGTGTTTCAAGTTCGCTAAGAGTTAGTAAACAGTCAGCTCTTTCCCCAGGTTTGCTACGAGTTAGCACAGATGGGCTTTTCCCTCAAGTTCGGGAGCAAGCTCGGCGGGGCCGGGAGCCTGAGCTCGGCGCTGCGGGGAGCAGAGGTGGCCGCGGAGCCTCTCACCTGGAAGATGAGCACCTTGAAGCGGTCCCGGCGGAGCAGCTGGGCGTGGTGCTGCTCGAGGCGCCGCACTTGGTCGCACTGCCGCTCCAGGCGCTCCCGCACGGCGCGGGTGTGCGCGCACACCTTCCGCGACTTCTCCAGCAGCTTCTCCACCGCTTCCCCCGTCGCCCCGTGGCTGCGGCACAGTTTCCCCAGGTCTCCCTGAATGCCCCGCACCGCCCCTTCCAAACCCCGCTGCCTCTGCTCCATCTGCCGCTGTTGACCTTCCACCGCTTCCAGCATCGAGACGAGTTTCTCCAGCAGGGCCAGGACGGTCAGAGCGTTCACCTGCCCCCCGACCGCCTCCGACGGCGGGAGCGGGGGCACCGCGCTGCCTCCCGCCGCCTCCCCCATGGCTGCGCCGGGACGGGACGGGAGGGCGGCCGCCGGCGCCGCTATTAAGGGCTGCGCCTTCCCCCTCCCCCGGGGAGGTTTCGGGCAGAGCCCGGCCCCGGCCCGCCCCGGGCAGCCTGGGACCGCCGGGGGCGGGCCGGCACTCCCGTGCCTCCCCCCGTCCCGTCTCATCTCCCTTTTTGAACAGCCAGGGGTGTATTCTCGCCCCGCACTTGGCGAAAAGCACCAGTTGCCTCCTCGCAAGCATCAGTAGATGGCAGGAGATACCGCGAAATGCGCGCGGGGATGGGAGGAAAGCTCAGAAGGGGCTGGGAAAATAGGGGAAGAAAAAGCTGTTGGTGATGATGGTCCGGGAGAGAGTTTGCGGGTGTAGGCTGGAGTTAAAGACTGTCGGATAACCTGAAGGAATTCGACTAATAAGACTAATTAAAAGTGTTTAAATTATTGCTATAATCACTATAACAATTATTACAGCAATCGTATATTAACATACTTTTAAAAAAGTAAATTGTTACCGTAATCCATATATCAATTATTACATTAATCACACATTAATGTGCTATAACAATGCACAATAATATAGTATTCGTATTTTTATTCTTATATTAGCCTACTGATAATAATGTGTAATATTTTTCATAATAATTAACTTATTTATAAAACATTCACACGTGGTGAATCAAATCTCCCATCACTCCTGCCACCCAGTGAGCACCCCATGCAACACTAGACTGGGGGATCTTTTATTAATGTAAATATTTTTCCTTGTCATTGCTGTTATTATGACAGTTTTTTACAATTATTTAGATTATGACTACTCTATTTTATTCTATTTTAGGTTTTATTAGTAAAAACCCCAAACAACAGTGTGGTGTTGCATGGGATGTTTACTCGGTGGAAGGAGGGCCAGGAGATTTGATTCACTGCTTGTGATGTGGAGATTAGCAGTGCACTCTGGCTGCCCTGACTGGATTCTCCAGTGTTTCTTCAGTAAAAAAGACTCATAAGGTTGGAGTGGCTGTTATGGGGGAATAGTGATAAACTGGGTGTGGTGGCAGAGGAACTATGTTCTCAGGCACCAAAAGGAGCTATTTGGCATGGAGAAATACCAAGCTGTTTATTCAGAATAATACATAAGCTGTTATCATCAGGGAAAATGTTGCAAAGTTTCATGAACTTGGGTAGCTCATCCATATTCTGATGTTCTCAAGCACAGTCAATTTCTTTTTATTTTCTGTCCTTGATATTTGCTTGGTAACAGGACTTGTTGCTGCAACACGGATGTTTCTAATGCTTAGGTATATAGAATTCTAATATTTGGGTAGCTGAAATACAGTATTTTCTAATATTTGGCTGTATATACTTCCTTCATGATTTTCTTGCATCTTGTCGATTAAAAACATCATTTTGGAGTCTAAATGGCCATGATACCTGCCCTTTCTTTTGTACACAGTAAAAAAAGTAATTAATCATTTTACCATGAAAAGGAATAAAAATTAATGACTGAATAATTATGCAAATGAGAGAGCCATTTCAAACACCACGTGCTTGAGCCCTGAATGTTCTGCAAAGTTACCTTTTTTGGTCCTTGCTTTTTTTTTTTCAGGCTGCAACTTCTTCAAGTTGTGGGAGCTTGAAAAATGCATTTGTGAGTGAGTTCACTTCAGAAAAAAAAAATCACCGAGCCTGCCAGAGTTGTGCACAGGGAAAGTATGCTGAGACTGTAAAATATGCAGGCTGAGAGGGGAGTGGACATATTTTAAAGGCACAACCTAAACAAAACCCTTCTGTTTCCATGAGCTCTCCCTGGCAGCACTACCTGACCCGCCCTTCCTAGGACATTTGTGTCTCCAAAGGGCTGCTGGTGTCTTCCCCTCTCGGTACAGGATCCTGCCCATCTTGCTTCCTCTCTCCCTCCCTTCTTTTTGGCTGGGACAGTGGAGCCGAGGCAAGGAGGAGGCATTTTTGCAGAGAGCAGTAGCTCACCTTGCTCTGGCATGGAGCAACTCCGCTGTGTCCATGCCCAGCTACATATCTTCCCTGTAGCAACATAACTTTTTAATTTTCCAAATGAATTTTTTCTTCAGTTTTGACGAGCTGTGGCAAATCCCTGGTCTGGCTGTGGTCCCAGCTGCTGGCCAAGCTGGCTTTCCAGCCGGTTTCTGGTTTGCACTTTGGAGCCTGTCTCCCTGAGCCTTTCTGCATCAAGCTTCTGCTGTACCTGACATGTCTGTGTGGTGGAGGAGAGAGGCAGGTGGAGGAGAGAGGCAGGCTGCCTTTGGAATCTAAAGAACACTCCCCGACTCCTGCTATGAGCCTCCTGCAATGGTTCTACAAGTTTTTGAGTGTTTAAAACTCCCAGCCCTGTGTGCATCCTGCGGAAAAGGTGTGATGTCCCATGGGAACCAGCACAAAATCTGAAGTATGGTTTCCTGGCTAGTCCTCTGACCTGGCGAAGGAAAGCCAGGGACAGCAGCTTTGATGTAGTTGGAAGGCCTGTTGGCACCCATGGCAGAGGATTCCTCAGGGTCCCTGTGGTTTGGAAAGTGCTGTGTTGCCCCTGTGCTCCCTGCTCAGCCTTGCTGCTTGCAAGGGTCACCGGCCCTGAGGCAACGTTGTGGGGAAAGGAGGGGTGATAACAACAGGAAATAAGATGGCCCCAAACTGGTACCTCTCCCAGTCTGCTGCTAAATTCCAGGTGTGGGTTTTGACACCAGCTGTCAGCTCTGATTACCTGTCACATTTGTAACAACACTGTCAGGCTGACTGAGCTGCCAGCGCTTGGAGGAATAGGAGAATTTTTATGCAGGGTTTTGCTTTTTTTCTTTAAATTTTATTGATTAATTTGGCAGAGTAGTGGAGGAGATTTTTTGCCAAGTTTCAATACAGTTTTTACTGGTGAGAAACTTTCTAGAGGAAAACATTTTACATTTATTTAGAAAGAAGAAGCATTAAAGAGATTAAATTTATCAGGGTCATCCGATGTAAGTCAAGAGTTCTTTTCATGTGAAATCAATATGCGTGAATTATATGGACAAAAATTGGAGGTTAACTCACTCATTACTCACGTGGTGCTCAGGATAATAAATGTTTGATGCTGGAGCATTACTGATAATTTATTAGGTATGGAGTAATAGGTAAAACAATATGACAGGAAAGGAAGAAGAAAGGAATTAATAAGGGAGGGAAGAACGGCAGGGACTGTGCAGGTCATCGTCATTTTATTGAATTTCATGTCCAAGCTACCACTGACTTTAAAGGTGTGGTGTGAGGCCATCTAACTGCAAAGGTGAAGGGCTGGGTAATGAGAAGAGCTGTGGAAGGTGGGGGAGGAGAGCCCAGCATGGGAAGGCTGGTGCCTTGAGGGGGCTGATATTGTTCCGAATGGACAAGGGAGAAAAGAGAAAATGGATAGAACACCAGATGGGAAGAAGTGGTGCTGCATCTGCTCACACCGGGTCCAGCAGTGTCTGCACCCAGTGAGGGGATGAAGACATGAAGTTTGGTTGCCTCTTGCTGAAGGGTTTCTCTGAGGGCTGTTCCTGGGTCAGTGGGACATTTCCCTCCCTATGGTCTGCCCCATCTGTTGCAGTGACATTTGTCATGCCATTGGAACCTCTGCCATTCAGCCAGAGTTGTTTGAAGCTGGTCAAAAGCTTCTGGGGAAATGGAGGCTGGACTGGCTGGTTCATTAAATATGTGTGATAATTGAGCAAGTTTTGTGTTATTGGGCAGTGAGGCTAGCAATGCTGATAGGATTTGTCCCGGTAGAAGGCATCTCCCTCCTCAGCCATGGGCTGCTCCTTCCAGAAGCATAGCCCAGAGAAATTAGTCCATCAATCCTTTTGATGTTTTTTTTAGAATAAAATTGTATGTCTGTTATGAGCCAGTCTCACCAGCAGGACCCAGTCTGTGTTGTGTTCTGAAAACATTAGAGAAGAAATGTAATGGGTTAGAGAAGCAGAGACTGATTCGCTGCATTGTCTTTGGCACTGGGCAGCCAGTCTGGACTAGTACAACTCGCCCAACTCTGCTGATGGATGCCAGTAACTGCAGTGGACTGTGGATGGCCTCTCCTTTAGCAATAATTGCTAGTGCTTATATTTTGAGAAGGTATCAGTATCTCAGATGTGATGTGGTGTTTTGTGTATAGGAGCAAGCACTGAGCTGGGGAGTAGAAGTCTCTTACTGCTTCTCAGCTCCTGAGGAGAGGGAGACAACCCGGGGGGTAGCACACAGTGTGGCAGGTACACAGAATATTTAGCACGAGGTGAGCAAAGGGAAACCCATGCTCAAGGTAGTTGGGAATCTAGGCAGCATGTGGGCCCCGGGACTTCTGCTGGAAGAGAGAAAGGTTGGTGAAATGGCAGCTGCAGAAGGAGGGTGCAGCAGCATCCTCGGTGCACTGGCTGGAAGAGGCTCCAGGAAGAGACCACCCTGTCCTGCAGCACTGTCCCTGGGGAGCAAGGCATCCAGCCTCCCTGCAAGGACTCTGTTTTTCCCAATGGCTATCCAGCACGCTCCCAACAGGAGGGATCCTCAGTGCCTGGCTCCTAGCTGGCAACTCTGTGCAAACAAGAGTAACTGTCTTTGGAGAGCAAATATGTGAGAATGGGAAATCTGGAGAGTCACTGCTGGGAGAAATTTTAATATTTGGGGAAAGAGGGAGATGTGGCTGTCTGATGGGAAATGTATCATCATAGAAAAACATGAAACTGCAGTTTTACTCTCTTGTGCAAATGGTATCTAGCAGAACTTAATATGCAACAAAGAAATCCACTTCCACTTTATCAGCCAGACTAAATCATGTTGTGCACAGGAGATTTCCTTTTGCTGTGTGCCAAATAGTAATGATTCTGTGCAGACTTGTAGACAAGGAAAAAAAATAAGCCACATAAAAATACCATATGTGCCAGGCATTTTCTGTGTGTTTCCTCAGACATTAATGGAGCACAATAATAAACTGCATTTTTTGGCCTTTTTCTTTTTTTTTGGAAAAGCAAATTAAGTTTTGTGAAAGGGGAAAAATAGTTTCCTTAGCTCCAGATAAAAGACAATATTTCAGCTGCTCAGTTGGACTTTTTAGCAGCTTGGACAAAAGCGAGGTCAGGACACCAGCAGTTACAAATTGAACAGCATATGGCCAGTCAGACTGGACTTGCCAGTGTATTGTACTCCTCTAGCAAATATGTGGGGCATGGAGCAGGATGAGCAGCTCCATTAAAAAAAGATACGGAGGTGATATTAAAAAGACATGAAAAATGGCAGGATCTGCAGGATGGGCCATGATTACCTACAGGGAACTGGCTCTGCTTTTGGAGCAGAGAACCAGCTTCATCCTCAAAAGCTGCTCCCACAGCCAAGCCTTTGTGGTGGCTGTGAAGATCAAGGTCACAGGGACCAGGGAGCCAGGGTTTGAGAGAGGGGGCTTTGTTGTTGTTTTTGGTAAAAGGCCTTTCCAATTGGAAGATGGGTTTTAGGAAGTGTGATTGAAATGCTTACCAATGTTGTAAATTCCTTCAAATTGCTAGGTTCTTTGGAAGAAAATGCTGTTTGTTTTCCCCAGTTTCAGATCAGAAGCTATAAATGGAAACAGAGCTACTTTACCCTTTAATTTTTTTGATATTTCTGGAAAAAGAGGAGGTAGTTTTCAGTGGCAGGCAGGATAACCTGTCTGCTTTCTCTTTCCTTCTCACTCAATGAGAATAAAAATTAGAAAGCTTTTAATAATTTGAAGCAGAATACACATGGATGTTTTCTTCTAGGATACTTTTTATTACAATACTTTCTTAATGATTTATTGTCTTTTGGAATTTGTCAAGGAACATTTAAGAGAGCAACCTTCTTAGAAAGGACAAGGATGGGCTGCTCCTGTGAAGAATGGCAGAGTGTTCTCATGTTGTTTTATGGAGATTACCTAAGGTAAGAAGAGGTAATTACCTCTTGCTAATGGAGGGGAGATTTTCTAGCAGTAAATCAGGGATTATGATCAGTATTGTGCTTAAAAAGAGTCTACCTCTATCCAGAATTGTTATTATTGCTAAAAAGCTGAAAGAAAAGCTTTTCTTACTTTGTAATCAGGTTGTTTGGAATAAGATGATAATGAAATAACATTTAATGGAAGCAGAGCATTAATTATGTGAAAAGTAGGTGAGTTGAGGAGATCTGTTTTCTGCAGATAATTTGGGAGACCTGAGTTACTTTTGGCCCGCAGACACACCATCATTCATATCCTTTGAATATTTTATTTGAGATGAGCTATAATGGACTTGGAATCTACAGAGTGTCTCTCTTCATTGCTGAGGCATCTGTCATGTTGTGCCATGCAACTTCATGTTGTTCAAATGACATGGCAAGAGATAACGGTGCAATGCAAAGCCAAGCGTGAGAAATATGACATGGCATGTCCAAAACAATACTTGCTTTTAGTAGATCAGTTATCCTTTAAAAGCTAGTATTTAGGTTTGTCCTTAGATAATTCAATCAGCTCCCATCTCTGGTAGGAATGATGTCAACCTGAGTTACTGTTTCTGATGAACAGCGCTGATGGGACATGATGGCCTGAAAAGGATGAAAGAACAACAGACTCTGGGTGCACATCCCAGAGCTCATTGCTGAGTACCTGGCCAAGGAGAGGTTCTTGGGGCTGAGCATGATAACAATGTGGGGAATAGTCAAACAGGTCTGTCAGGGGCCAGCTGCCCTTAGTGTTGGCCTTTGCCCACCTCAGCACTTCGGATTTTTCTTTATCCTTTTATAGAGGTCACCACTAGTGTGCTTGTGTTAAGGTAGTGAAAGGAGAAGGAAGGGAAAACCCCCCCCCAGACGTATCGAAAATGGTGTGAATTTGGTAAATGAAAAACTGTTGAAATTAAATTATTAAAAAACAAGGTTGAACCAGCCAGTTTGTTGTGAAAATTGCATCAGTGTGACCTGACAGAGCTCCAGGGAGAAACCAGCCTCTCAGGCTCCTGGGAGAGCTGGGGTCACAGAGCCTCGAAAAGTGGGATGCATTTTGGACTTCCAGGGTTACTTCCTCTTCACAGAGGAATACTTTGAAAACTGTTTATGTGTGAAAAGCAGAAATCTGGGCTGGAAGACTCTGAGGTATTTGACAGTATCTTTTCTCCTTCCCTCTTGTTCTCTCTCTCACCTGTTCTCTCTCTCCCCTCGCAGGCTTTTATATGCCCTGTGCATACTGCTGTCTGTTCTTGATAGTAATTATTTTCAGTGACTGAAAACACTTATTAACTTAGTTGTAAAAAAATTGCATATTTTTCAGAGTCCCTGTTGAGGTTAGAAGAAAAAAGAAGGTTAAATCAGGTACTGAGCATCCATGGTGCACAGTATTAATACATTACTTATTACTTCACAGGCATTAAGCATTTTTATTCAGAAGTATTGAATAAGCAGAAAGTCATCTACATAGGACACTGCTAAAATGTCAGACTGCAAATTAGTTTGTTTATGCAGCAAGCACCGAGGATTTCAGACCTGCTCTCTTGTGTGCTGTCATGCTCTGGGTTACAGGCAGTGCCCCCATGTTCAAATCAAAGCCATGAGCAGGGTGAACTTGGTTTTTAACCTGAGCACAGTTCACCAGGAGTTATTTACATGCACTGGCTGCAGAACTGAACCCATGGTGCTGCTCAGTGGTTCAGATAACCACTTGCTTTTGCCCTGCAGCAGCCTGTATCTCACCCTGGTGCTGTGTACCTCCTCTGGCTGTCATCTGAGAGAGTTCCCCATTGCCTACACCAGATGTACTGAGAGGCTGCTGCCGCTATGAAATGGGTGTATGTCTTTCCCTACAAAGATTTTAGGTTTATTCTAGGTCATGGATCTCTATCTAGTAAGATGTGATTGTCCACAGGCTCCAGGCTTGCTGGAGATCTCTCAGGCAGTAACCGCAATCCAGGATTGCAGCCACGTAAAGGTTAGTCCTGCTGGGAGAAAGGATGGCAAAGCAGTTGCACTGGGTGCACTCTGCTACTACTGAGCCTTTGCCAAAGTCTGTTTTGTTTTGCTCTGTCGAGTGTGTTTGAGCAAGATCGTGGAAGAACGTTCTGTTCTCTGGGTGGCTGCAGAAGTGATGTGGCAGGGAAGCTGGTGGTATCCCAGCCTTCTTCCAGGCTGCCCTCTCGCTGTTCATCAAATCAGCCCAGAGATCTCTGCTCACAATGCCAGTGCAAGGATCAATTAGTCCCTGTCATGGAGGGTACCCTAAGGAGGAGAACTGTGCACTCCAAACTAGTCTGGACCTGCAGAGCATTTCCTGTCTGTCACCAAGGAACTATTGAAGAGTAATGACCTTGTCACTAGTGTACAGCTGGGACGGGTGTGAAGCGATGACCCAGATGTGTAAGACTCCGTCCCATAATTAGTCCTCCAAACCAACCAGCTGCTATGCCATTGCTTTTCAATTGGCTCTCGCCCTGATCTCATACCCACAGGGTGCTGCTTGAAGCACTTCACTGAAAATTCTCAGAAGTGGCAACTGTACCTATCCCTGTCTGCCCAATGCCAGCCACAGGCAGATCCTCGGGTCCCACAACTTCCCCTGTGAGTGGGGATTCAACTCTTCTGCTCTTCCTCACATAGAAAGGGATGATGGAGGGAGCTTGGGGGTTTAGGCCACAGGAGGAGAACATGGGTATCCCACATAGCTTAGGGTTTTCCTCAATATAGGATTTTTGCTAGTGCAGTCCTATTGGATTTTCCCCTCTGAATCTTCTGACAGCATTGGAGGTTGCTGAAAGAAGGGTAGAGAAGATCAATCTTCATCTGGGAAGGACTTTTTCTCCTAGCATGCTTTCTCCATAGAATTTCCCTTTCCAGATTCCTCACTGCTTGCCAGGAGGAACAGCCACAAATCCAATATTGAATGGGAGTAAGGAAAACCATGAAAGGGAAAAGTGGTAGTTGAAGAAATAGAGCATCAGGTTTTTGTTTTTGTTTTGGTTCTTTTTCCTTAGATAAACTGCCTTGTATAAAACCTATAGGCCCCAAAAGGAAAAAAAAAAATTTTTTTTTTATTGGCATTTTGCTTTAGTAAAGTGTGTTCTAAAAAGGATTATATTTAGAAGAACAAAACAAGCCTGTTCCTGACTGCTAAACATGTTTGCCCAACCTCAGAGCTTCACTAATAACTCTGTTTCTTAGCACTAGACATCATAGCAACTATTCTGCAGTGTACTGCTTTACAGTGCTACGGCGGGTTTGTTTGTTTGTTTCTGACTGATCTCCAGGCATCTGAGGATACCCCAGTGGGTTAAGGCAAGCAAGATGCTGTAGTGTGATTCTCAATGCTATTTAGCTTTTAACCTTCATGCGCAGATAGAAAGAAGCTGACTGTTGTAAATTAGCTACATGTAAATACAAGGACTAATATGAATGGAAATACTGGCTTCTTTAGCTGATTCGTGTTGAAAAGTACCAGTTAAGGGACTCAGAAAAATATCTTGTGCTCTTGGACAACACCCAGCTGAATGGGAAGTGTAAGGGAAGAAAGGAGATCTAAATCCTGCATTAAAATATAGCACTCTTTCCATCCTATCTCTTAATCTCTATTTTTTAATGCTGGTAAGTATTTTCCCCCTGTTTATCATCACATCAGTCGACAGTTTTGTGTAGTGAGACAGCATGTAATTTAAGGTAGCGCAATCTAAAGAAGCAAGCAGCATTCTTTAAAGCTGTATGTTTTCCCAGATTCAACATTACTGTGCCAGACGGCAGGTCTGCACCTTCTGAAGCTTTAATGAGGTCTGAGAGGACCAGGCAAACAGAGCAGAGTGTCCCTCTCCACCCGAATCCTCTCCACGTCATTTGCCATATCTGCATTTGTGAGAATCCTGTATCCATGAGAGCTCTCAGTCTTGAGATGTAAGAGTGTGGGTGTTAATAAAAATGAAGTGGTTTAAAAAAAAAAAAAAAAAGGAGAAAAAAAATGCTTCTGGCCAAGTTGCATTCAGGGTGTGTGCCATATGGATGATGCAGGAGGTTTGCAGTGAGTTGGTGAGTGATTTGAGAAGTGCAGCTCCAGACTGAAAAAAAAAATAAATTAAATTTTCTCCACTGAATACCTTCAGCAAATAATTTTACATCTTTTCCTGTTACTAAATATGGTAAAATTTAAAGAATTAAGGGCTGAATGTAAGAGCATGTGAAATACTAGGTTGTAGGAGGTTAAAGAAGTCTTTTGAAGCCTAACTTCCCGAATAATTTTCCTCTTGCAAAAATTTGATTGCCTTTCGAGCAACCCTGTTTAGAATGCATTTGCTGATCGTTATCTTGCGGGCTTACATCCTGTAATGAAATCTTCCCCGCCGTCATTCGGAACGCGGGTCCTTCCGGAGCTGGCCGGCTCAGCCCCGGCTGTGCCTGGTGCAGCAGGGCAGTATCGCCGCTCCATCTCACCCCCCTCCCCTGACATCAGCCGCTTTCCTTCCTCTCCTCCTGCTTGTAAAGGACAGCCAAAGTATTTCAAGTGTTGAAATCCCTATCTCGCTGAAATTGCTCTCAACTGGCTGATTTCCTTTGCCTTGCAACTTGCAATTAATTAGGAAAATGTTAATTCTGCACCTCCCACTACTTACTCTCTGGTATTATTCAGACCATGGTTATTTTCCCTTTCTCCCTCTTTCCCCTCTCTCTCCTGTAAAAATGGCTTTTTAGAATTAGTCGGTTTCTGATCTCAAAATTTTTGTCTGTTGCCTTGCACATCTCTATTTAACAGCATATTACCAGTGTCACTTCATGTGAAATCCATGTAATTATTTTTTAGGTTTGAAAGGTTTTTACTTTTAAAGGGCAAACAACACTTTCCAGCAGTCTTTCCAGGTGCATTAAAACACGTGGGAATTTCCAAACACGGCGGGAGGAGAGGTTTCACCATCAGCAGTGTCTAGAAGAGCTAGCTGCTGTCCCCTGACACTTTCTTTGTGAAGGATGATGGTTGTCTGCAGAGGCTTTACAGCACCTAATTTTAAGAGCATTTTAAAGAAATCTCTCCTTTAGTTACAAAGAGAGACTACCAGGTAAGGAGAGAATGTCTAAAATCTATTGTGTGTGCCCTTCTAGGAAAATTCAAGGTAAGAAATAAAGTTTGAGAAAATGTCGAAACATTTTTGAAGTATTTATTTCTGAATTCGAGGTTTTCTTTTCTCATCAAAAGTATTAATCAAGTTCAGTGTGGTGTCACCAGTTGACTAGGTCAGTCTTAGGTATCACAAATGGTTGTCACCAAATTCTGCTGGGTATCTCCAACAAAATCAGGGACCATGATGTGTTCTTCTTTTGCAAATCCTTGCCCTACAGTATTAGTATTATTAATTTTCTTTGTGCCAGGAGAACTGGGGAGCAGTGTGGTGCAGTCAGTACGTGATGCTTAATTAGGGGCAAGACACCAAATCCTGGCTGATGACCAGCGCTCGTTGCTCTCACCAAAGATCTTCTTGCACGAGGTATTTTCTCTCTGTGAGTGCTGCTCAGTGAGCTGCTACCTTTCTGCCACTCCCTCCAGAGAATGGCTACAAAAAGTGCTACAGGCACATGTCTGAGACTCTTCTGATGGGACCAGAGGTTTAGTACAGGATATGGTGAAGGATAGTGTTGTGTGGCACTGTTGGTTTTGTTGCTTCACCATGCTATGATTAACATATTTTGTCATCAGAGTGTGTTAATATCCACCAGGAAAAAAAATCTCATCTAGAAACACAAAATACTTCCACAAAGCAACCAAAGGTACGGGGACATGGGAGGGCAGGTCAAGCCAGCAAGAGGACCATATCTAGCCCTTGTGGGAACCTTGTGGGTTCTAGTAACTCACAGGGAGCTAACGCTGTTTTCCCTGATATGGATGAATTTGGATGATGTGGAAGCTCTGGCAATGTAACGCAGAGTACCTCTGCAATAAGCGATACACAAATACATCCTGCATCCATTGGACTGAGCTTTAATATTCTCACAATCTGCTGTGTAAAGCACACAGCTCTCCACCAACCTCCTAGTCCCTGGAGTTCTCTTAAGGGTGAGATAAGGACATGGTCAAGAGGTTCCTTCACTGTCTATTTTTGATAGGAGAGGATTGGAAGTACTTCAGCTGTGCTGCTGAACTCCTGTTTTTGAGCTTAGTGTTTCTTATTATTCTGGGTTTTGCCTACTTTATTCAAGTACTAATTATGGCAACATTAATATACACCAATTTTAACACTGAGCAAACATATACCATTTGTGAGGAAATGCTGCTAAGTCATTTTACAGCCATCCTTCATGGAGGACAGGACAGAGGTGTACAAGGAGAAGAACTGGGAAGATCAGGAAGGGCGTTAGGAAAAATACTAAGTCTGTAATACTGAGTCTGTCCCCCCAAAGTCCCCAGGCTGCCCTTCCCCAGTGTTGACCCAGTAGCATTGATGGAAGAGGGCCTGCAAGTGACTGCTAGAGGCCAGCAGCAGTAGATGTTCATCAGGGGAGCCCTGGTGAGGGATCCAACATTCCTGCCCTCTTCTATTGATCGAAGCCAGAGGTGAGGAACTGGGCTGGCTGGACCTTTAGTATGCCCTTCTGTGGGGGTCCTGTGTTGTTCATGTAGCCCCTGGCACAGCAGCTGTGACTGCTTCAGCAGGTGACATGTGTTGGGATGGAGCAATTGAGTTCCCTGGGGGAGAAATGACATTGATCATTTGTAGCCAGGCTTTTAAGTGCCATTTGGTAGAGCAAATGCATTAAAAAATAATACTATTGGAACTTATGTTGTATTCTTGTCCTCTGAGGATTGCCTTTCTCCCAGCTTTGAGGAGAGCAGGGCCAACTTGCCAGGCTGTCCTGCAGGCATGACCCCAGCCCCATGTGCTTCTCTGAGCAGCATGTCCTGAATGTTATTCACCCTCTTCTGAAATTACTTTTTCACTCTTGGGTGTGGGGTTGGGTTTTGACCTTCAAGCTTCTACCTCCAGCACAACGAGACTTGTCAGCTTCTCAGACATGGGTTGTAGGAGACTCCAAGCTGAAAGGTTGCCCACTTGTCTTTTGAGCTTGTACCAGGCTGTCCTTCAGGTTAGGGCTCCAGAAACTGCAGCACAGGAAAACCAAGCGATGGCTGGATCTCTTGTGGTGACAAGCAGACTCAGTAAGAGTGGTCCTATGCAAACCTGATAGGCAACTGTCCTCCAAGGCCGTTAATTTATTGAGGTTATTTCCAACCAACTTCATTGTTTTCTCACTCTCCTCATGCTACCTGTGATTTTAATGCTGCTTGCAGGCTCAGGGAGAATTGCCCAGGAGCAGAGGGGGTGTGAAATGGGGGAAAGGGGAGATTGGAGACCTCCAGCCTTTGGTGGTGGAGGGGACAGGGGTCAGTGTGTGTGAGTTATGAAAAAGCACTGCAGATAAGCATTAGCACACTCGCCCTCCTGACCACTCTTCTGTGGGGGTTCCTCCTGCAGCAGCTCCTGCGATGAACGCGAGCGTTGTTTTTAATATCAGTAGGGTCTCTGTCATTGTGACAGTCCCTCATGGGTCCAGCTCCTCCAAATTGCTGGGGCAGGCTGGCCCCCTGCCGGCCCGGCAAAGCTCCATCAGCCTAATTGGGGCTCCCGGCAGGGCTCTGCTGCGTGGAGCAGCTGGTGCAGCCGGGGCACCCTCGGCAGCAGTCGCTGCTCTTAATGAGTTTGTTGCTGTTTCATTAATGAGTTAGTGGCTGTGATTTCATTTTCCCCTTGTACTGCTTTTCCAGACCCCTTCTTGAGAAAGCAGACCAAATCAGACAAAAGTGACATTCAGTTTTCTAGATAAAATTACTTCATATTTTTTCTTTTTGATTTACTTTTAACTAGAGCGGAGTTTTTGAAGGCATCAAAATCGATACTTTTTGCATGTATAGTGCTGCATTTGAAACTGTTTTCTCTTGTTAACTAAAACAGGCATATCCCTAAAAGTCATGACTGTTCCTGGCTGAGTAACATCATGTATTTCCATGGAGAACTAGGATTCTGAGGAGGGGAGGGCTTTACACACCCTAAACCTAACAAATGCACACAAACCCCACCACCTGAACCATGTTTGTTTCTTTGAATACATTTTCCATAGACTTCTGCAAGGTCTTTTGTGATGGGAGCAATAGCCAGAAACTGGCTTCATGCACCACAGATGTCAGAAAGTGAATCTAGGGCAGCAAAATATTTCCCTCTTTGGACAGTGGGAACACTTCCCAGTCCTGGAGAAGCACCTGAAACACAGACAAGAGTGGGGAGAGCAAACTGCTGAGCTGGTCTGCAGAGCAAAGGCTCGGCCTGCAGTCCGAGGGAGCCCAGGGTCTGATGGGATTAACCTGCTTATCTGCTTTTCTGCCTTTCAGTTAGGATTTAGTTAACAATTTCCTGGATCTGCATCAGCAAGAAGAAATGGCTGTTCCTGGGATTCAGAAAGGTCACCAAGAGGCCAAAGATATTTAAGCACAGAGTTTGAGACTTTTCAGGTGTTAGAAATGCATAGGCTGGAGTCAAATCCTGAAAGTAGGTCTTTGGCATAAGGGAAGAAGAAGCTTCTAGCAAGGACTGTCTTGCTGTATCTATGTGCATTTGTAAGCAGTAGGAGATGTTCACACTCCCATTTTGTGCCGGCTGTTCGTCCCTCCACACCAAACCCACCCTGTGCGCTGCTCCCTTTGAAACCAGCAGCAAAGCTTCCCACAGGCTCGAGTGCTCCCTGGGTGCATGGTGTTTGGGAGGCCATTCTCCCTGTGCTGCAAAACCTGGGGCCCTGACTTTTTTCACCCCATCTGTGCTTTGCCCACCAGCAGGCATCTACTAGGTGCCTACTTTGAAATGTTACTCCTCTGCAGGCAAAAAAAGCCCCTCAGATTAATGGTCTGCCTAAAAGCTAAAAAGAAAAAAAAAAAGGAAATAATTTTAAATATCACATTAAAATGCCATTCCACACGTGAAAGGATCCATTAAAACTTTTTATAGAGCTTTTTACATTTGTTTCCCCTGTTTTACATTTTGTTCTGGATTCAGGTACTGCTCTCTTATAATTCTCCTTTGTAATAAACATTTTTTCCTTGGTTGGCTCTGCTCTAACAGGGACTATTTGCTGTGCAGAGAGACTTGTGCCTAGAATAGAACTTTTCTTTCCAAAATCACCATTTGCAGGGATACAGCCTGGGCAGGAACCATGGGCTCGCTCCTGGAGGTGTTTCTGCACAATTTTTCTTAAAAATAAATTATTTTTTTTGAGGGATTTGAAGAAGCACACCCAGGCCTCGCCCTCTGGTTCTTCTCTTCCTTAGAAGGAAAAGTTTCTAAGGTCCAGCAAGAATCCCTGGAAATATTCAAGGCCAGGCTAGACAGGCCTATGAGAAATTTGGTCTAACAGAAGATGTTTCTGCTCATTGCAGGGGGGTTGCACTAGATGACCTTTCAAAGGTCCCTTCCAACTCAAACTGTTCTATGATTCTATGATTTTAATTGGGCAGATGGCTCCCTCCTCCTCAGGACTGTGGGCAAAAAATAATAGAGCTTTCCCCCATTTAGGCTTTTTTTTTTTTTTTAAGATTTTAATTAATAAGTGTTGGAAGAGTATTGACACAAGCTCTACTGTCTGTGGTGGAAGTCGGGAGCTGTGGGACGTGTCCTGCATCCTGCCCAGCCTGTTCCCTCTGCCTGGGCTGGGGAGATGCTCCCCATCCCACCTGCCTGCTCAAGGAGTAAGAGGGGAACTGCTGATGGTGCAGCTCTCACCCCAGGCCTCTCTTGAATGAAACCTGCTCCTCATGGCACGTTGGGCACAGAGAATTGGTGATGTCAATTGTTAGCTTGTTACTCAGAAAATAATTTTAAGACCTCAAATTTAGACTAGAGTCAAGTGTCCCAATAGGGAAATGCCAGCAGCTTACCCAGTCAGTCACAAGCAACCCAAGGGAGCATGTTGTGCCATGTATTACCATTTCCTTACCTTGCCTTTTCCTTCTTCTCATGTGTGCGTGACATTGCAGAGACTGCCAGATGAAATCCCACTCGCTGCTCACCTGTAGTTCCCGACTGAGAGATTTGACAGTGTGTTATTTAATCCTTTGCCTTGTCTCTAGTCCAGTGCTCTACCCCTTAGATGGCTACACATTTGTGAAAGCTAAATGCTTGAAACAAAGTCTCTCAGTACACTGGGAATGGCATGGCTGCCCTGATGGGCATTTCTCAGGAGCATTAAGAGTTTAACATCAGCATTGCCATGCCCCTCTTATGCACAGCTCCTCTTATGTCTGTACTGCCTTGTTGCTGCACCTGCTGCTGGGGCTTTCCTGCCCTTCCTCTGGCTGCTTGGCATCGGCACACCTGAGCCTTGCAAACCGAGGGCTGACTTCAGGAATGCAAATAATGTTCCCTGTGCATCCACACCATGTCTCTAAAAACCTTTTCCTCTTGTTCCTTGTTGCCCTGGAGGGTAATTACTTCAAAGAGCAGCCCTGTTGCCTGGTATTTCAGTTTATCTCATTACCATTGTGTTTGCCAAGCCAGCCGACTTTGCCAAAAACAGAATCAAGGTTGTTGGCAGTGCTGGCTGGCTCGCATCTTCACTCTCTCTGCCTGTGGAGATGCTAATTTCCCCTTGATTGCAAACCCTGCATTCATCTTTTGTGAATAAGCCGTGCCTACAGTCACGGCATAATGGCTTTAAAAACCTGGGCCCGAGCCTGCGGGCCCCTCTGCTCGGGCCGCCAAAGGCAGGGCTAATGGATGCTGTTAGGATATTTACTTGCCACTTTTTTGGCCCGGGGTAGCAGCTGGCTGGCACCCACGGCTGGCAGAGGGCAGGCAGGAGCGTCACGTTGGAGAGCTGCTTGGCAGGCAGCGCACCGAGGGGAGGAGCTGGAGGAGGCACAGCGATGCGGATGGACGGACAGACGGACGGATGGGTGAGTGAGCACAGGGACTTACGCACCATCGCAAAGGTCATTTCTCACAGCGCCACTAGTTGCCAGAACAGAGGTAAGAGCTGACAGCTTCTGGCTCTAGGGGCTTCCCTGGGCTTCAGGAAGACTAGCACAGCCTCAGGACACCCTCAGGATGGTCTTAATATAATCTGATTTCCCTCTTCTCATCTGGAGTTGATTGCAACAAACTACGTGTAAATTTTTTAAAAGTCTTCCGTGCAAAATGCTGAGCCAGCGGTAGCGCAGCCACAGCCTGAACAATTCATGCTCATTCTGACTTGTGTCGGCCTTGCCAACATGGTCAGAATGGGGCATCAAGTTTTGGGGTGCTGCTTAAAGTCAGTTTAATGGCTAAGGATTATTTTATTGTTTTTGAGATCCCTAAAATCAGACACTCCTAAAAAAAAAATTAAAATTTAGCAAAGCCTGGCTCTATTAAGCCAGGTGTGAGCAGCACTTGCAGGGATGTATGGCATGGGGTGGGCAGCCACATCCCAGGGCTTTACATTCCTGTTTAAGATAAACCTGCCTCAAATGATGCTATGGCTGTTGCTAAGCAACAAGTGATGCTTGCTATAGCAAATATTGCCCTCTTAAAGGTACATTTGGAAAGAGCAATATGCTGTATGCATGAAATTAATTTGCAGAGGTATGGATTTGTATTTGTTAGTGGCAATAAACTTTGGCAATGCTTCAGTGTGGCATTAAAATGGAATACAATGTGGCATGAAGATATGGCATAGCAAAAGCATTAAGCCCTCCCCTTTAATTAATTGGAACTTAAAGCTGGGATATCTTACTCACCAAAATAAATTAACAGTAAATCAGGTTACAGAATAAATTAACAAATTAAATTGGGTTAGTTGGAAAGTTTAAAAGGAAGAGCATCTGTGAGCTGCTTGCATTGGAAATACGGTTACACAGTCTTGAGTTGGAAGGGAGGGATCACATAGAAATGTAACTGTCCCAGTATTGCTTGATTTTCACTCTTTACCATCAAAAGACTGAACCTGTTCTAAACATGGATTAAAACTCAGTCACAGTCTAATGCCCACCAGAGTCAAAGCAGCCATACTGAGAAAGGCTTTTGGCTGCTGATCTTCTGTCTTTGTGAATAGTTGCTAGAGATTTCCAGAGGATAATGCTCCTTTCACAGGCCATCACAAACTCCCTTTTTCATTATCTTAGGCTTCTTTTCCTTCACTTGCTTTTTTCCACCAGCAATAATTTCAGTTTGTCTCCTGTGCCTGCAGAACATGCTTCCACCCCTTGCTTGCTCCCCAGGGACATACCCCATGTCCAACCTGTGGATACAGCAGCTCTCACCACCGCTTAATGTTGGTCATGTGGTGGCTTTGGACACTCACAGGGCCATTTGCAAGGCCTGGGTTGAGGTGCTGCTGGCTGTCAGGGTTGCTAGGAGGGACTGGAGTGATGATGGTCTTGCCATGCTACAGAACTTCCCTGTGCTCCTTCAGTCACCCTGGGCTTGCTCTGCTGCCATGGCAAGGCTGGAGAAACTCTCGTCTGCTGGCAGCAGCGAGAAGGGGGACCATGGCAAGGTGTTTTAACTGTATTACTTTCAGGTGGTTGCTACATCTTTTCTAATTAAAATAAAATCATCTTAGGACTCCTGAAATGAATGCTTGGTATAATAGATTCAGAAAGTGATGAAAATGTTTTCATTAAATAGTGAGAGAGAGAAGAGAGACCCTGCAAGGCATAGCATTTTATCTCAACTCTCTAATAACATTAATAAACTCTTTAATCTTTGTCACGTTTATGACTTAATGGCAATCCTTAAAGACATGACAGACAAGTAAGAGCTGCCAGGTTCCTTTAACCTATAAGCATTCACATTCTTTGCAGGATTTTGATTAAGTGGAAAATTCCTCTACAAGGGGCTTTATTCTCCGTATAAATCTGTGTGGTCGGCGTGAGCGGCAGAGGATGCTCAGCCCCAGCTGGGACCAGGTGGTACCAGGGGTTGGGGGTGGCATCTCCCTTTTCCATGACGAGGAGCAAGGTGGCTCCTTCCCTGCCACTGGCCAGAGGTACTTGTCAGTCCTGGTGTGACCAACCCTTGTTGTTTCCCTTCTCCCACCTGTGCTGCCCGGGTGCTGACCTGACCCTGCCAATGGGCTTTGTTTCATCGCTCACCTGGAGGACTTCAGCTCTCCTTTCCATGAAAAGTGTGTTTCAAGTGATTGATGGTGAGCTGTATGTTGTATTCTTTTGGGCTGCAGAGCACTACTGATCCCCACCCCTCTTTCTTTGCTCACATACTCATGGGCCTGTGGTGGTCTGTAATTTCAGACATATAATATTTGCTAAGAAACAGCATTAAGAGAGTGCCATTTGGTTGCAAGGTCAGCATTCCAGTTGTAGATGGCAAGAGCTGCCAAGCCCAGACTTCACTCTGCCACAGTGTGCCATTTTATGTATGTGGTCCAAAGAAGCAGGTATCCAGAGGAAAAATAGTATAGATCACATAATTAGGGGGCGGCACAATAAGATGGGCACAGCTAGGGACTGATCCCGGCCTTGGGATTGTCTTTTTGTTTGTTTGTTTTGTTTTGTTTTCAGCAATGTGGAATTTTCTAACTGTCAAGTTCTTGACTACAAAACCTAATTAAAGCTCCTTTAATGCAAGGGTTTAAGGGTTTCGTATTTAAACTCCTAGGCTGATTCCTCCCCCCCACTTTCTTTTCTTTTTTTAAGTGTTACATGCAAGTGCAGCCTTTTTTCCTCTGTTGCTGGAGTTTGGATCCATTTCTGCAGCTACCACCCCACTACTCCCCAGCTGGAAGCACAAGGATGCTCCACTGGTAGGGTGAATCCAGAAAAGTGTCATCAGTGGCACCTTGGCCCCTTGAGGACCCTGCACCCTTGGGAGGGCTGTGGCAGCTGCATCCCTTTCCCAACTGGGGCACTACTGTGCCCAAAAACAAACACTTCCACACAGTACAAGGGGTATTTCACACAGATTTGTTTCAATGTTATCTGCTACACACATAAGTACCAGCTTGGTAAATTCACTCTTGGAAATGATAAGCTGGAGCCTCTTCGGTTGTTTCTCAGTCACATGCCAGTAGTAAAATGAAAAATCACCATTAACCCCCTCTTTTATGTGCATAATTTTGATGCTGTCAAAAAAAGAGACAATACTCATGTAGCATAAGGAGAATTTTTAAATAGAAGCATTACATTTTAAAACCCTAATAAAGATAAAAGCAAAATAAACACTGGAATTTGAATTTAGAGAACGAGAGAAGAAAGATTAGGCTGTGCTGATGCAGTAATGAAGGTAGTGGCTGGTAACAATTTTTAATAGCACATTAATGCTGAATTACTTTGGAATTTCTGCAGGAGTCGAGATGACATCCACATAAACACCAAATGAATTCCAAATGATTGGTATTATCATAAAGAGCACCAAATGAATTAATAATGATGGAACACTTAAACTAAAACATTATCTTCTCTAATCTGTTGTCTCTTTTATGCACTGCGCAATTCATTTTTAGCCAACTATGACCCTTTCTTTCGTTTGTCTTTTAATTTAAAAATATATATATATTTATTTTTGCATGGATGTTCTGCTCCTGCACTGTGTGAAGTGGGACTTGGACTAGTCCGTCTTCATAACAGTTTTGCGCTGGCATCACAAAATTTAAGAGATAGATGGGAAGACATCTGGACATGAGACGTATCGCTGGGAAAATGACTATGACTAATAAGAACCATAATAATAACGATTCCCTCTTGATGGTCCCACATGTGCAGAGACCTCAGGGCACCCTTAACAGCGTTTAATAAACTAAATGGCTCACTTTACAGCAGCGCAATATGTCTCCCCCTCCCACGGAGAAGCCCAACGGGAGAGGAAGCCTGAACTCGCAGTCTGTGTAGATGAGCCGAAAAAGAACAGAAAGCAGGAGCCCGGGTGTGGTTTTGGGTGCCCCGTGGGTGCCAGGGTGGAGCTGAGCCCCAGCAGTGTTGCTACGTGTGTGGAGGCTCTTCAGGGGCCCTCATCCCTGCCACATGGGGGGTCCTTGGCACAGTCTGGGGAGGGAACACCAGCAGCAGCATCACCTGTCTGTGGGCAGCAGTGCCCCGGTCTTGCCAGGTCCCTTCCCGCGGCTGTGCTGGGTGTGCACACTGACATATTAGCAGTCAAATGACATTTAGAGAGCACAAGTCTCACTCTCTCCTGCAGGCCAAGTAAATATCATTAGTAATGATATTAAATCTCAAATTGTGCTCCTGCACTATGGCAACCACTCAGCAATTTGCCATTGCAGCTTTTTCCTAACAATTACTTTCATAGACTTTATTTCTTAGAAAACTATTACTGACCATAATCGTCTACATGGCATGACACAAAAATAAATAATAATTAAAAAGAAGAAAAGAAAAGAAAAGAAAAGAAAAGAAAAGAAAAGAAAAAAGAAAAAAGAAAAAAGAAAAGAAAGGAAAAGCAACTTTCAGAGTGAGGGTGTAATGCTGCCAAGAAGCTGGCATGGCAGGTTTTGGTTTTGTTAGGAAGGTGGCAGTGCTGGGAGCTGCACGGGGGAGCTGGGCAGGGCAAAGATTTTCATGCCTGTTAGCCTGGGTGGCTTAGAAGCTGCACGTGCTGCGGGGCAGTCAGCTTGCTCTCCTCTACAGTACCTATCACACACATAGATATACATATATATAAATTCATTTTTCTATATAGAATTGTATTTTTATATGTGTGTATGTGTATTTATTATATGTGTGTCTGTATATGACTGTATATGTAGTATGTATGTGTGTATATACACATATGTGTACATGTATATATATTTATATAGGTATATATACATATAAACGTGTGTCTATCTGTATGTATAGATAGGTACATCCATACACACGGAGCCCTCAGCTGCTGGCTGCTCCTCTCCTCCTCTCTGCAGCAGTGCTGGCTGGGCTGTGCCAGGCTGCCGGTGGCAGTGGCGGGGCCTCTGGCCCAACACACGTGCTGCGCTTCTGTGACAGAAGCAACATATAATTATATTACAAATTAACTTGCAAATGCTGGTAGTGATGCACTCCACGGGAAAAAAAATAAAATCACCGGTTTCATCTTCTCTTGTGTCTTGTAGCTGGTCCCTCCAGCACAGTCTGCATCTATCAGGATCCGTGCCCTGGGAGCACTAATCTTTTTTATTAACCATTAAACAAGAAGATCCTTTTTATTTGAAAATGTAAAACATGCAGGAAGCACTATCTATAGCCGCTAATTCAGGTCACATTACACGGCTCTCCCTCACCTCTCTGCTCGTCCCTGTTCTGCTGAAAGCTCCTTGCCGTAAAACTGCTGCTGCCGTCGGGGGTGATGGGCTGTCGCCAGCATTTGCATTTAGAAGCCGGATCTTATCTTGAATAATTACACTTCTTTTCTGAGTGACCCGATGTAAACCAAGCCCCTTTTAAAGCTTCTCTCATGGCAAGTTTATGAGATGTTACTATATTTTCTTAACAATTTTCACCTTCCAAGCGTTTTTATTTCACGTTGGGGGGGGTGAGGGGTTAAGGCACCAGGACTCCAGCAAAGCGAGGCAGAGGATGGCAGTGGCTGGGGTCACCTCTGTGGCTGTGGGGCTTGGGCAGTGGTGGGATGACACACGATTCCCGACCCCTCGCCCCCACTGAGGAAACCCCTCGCCGCCCAGGGAAAATCAAATGGGAGAAGGACTGACATCAAGGCTCCTACCTGGGTGCCTGTGCTTCCTAAGCTGAGCAAAATGGGCTTCCTATTTTATTGACAAAGCTCAGTGGATGCCACCTCGTTAGCATTATAGAGCAGATTCTTCACATGCTTTTTTTATTCTGCAGCTTGGCGGCTGCTGTGTGAGACTGCGGAATATTTTACTGCCTTGTGGCTCTCATTCAATACGGCAAAAAAAAAAGAGAAAAAGTTGACAAAAATCCTGCCTCTTTTTTTTTTTATGCGTCTTTGTTTCTAACAGCCCTCCTGCTGTGACAAAACTGTTAATTAAACTGAAACTAAAATAAATTAAGCCCACCTAATATTACAAGCATTTGAAGGCAAAGCATCAGCCCAAGGGCTGGTGGGGTAGGGGCTGCTGTGCCTGTGCCTTCTGCCCCTCCTGCTCCCCTGTCTGTCCTGCTCACAGGTGTATTGGTGGCACTGTCAGGGTGCAGCATCCCAGGTACTGCGTGCCTGTGGGGCTAAAAATGAGACTTTTGGCTCCCATGTGAAACAGAGTACAGGTTGTGGCCTGTCGAGACCAGAAATATAGATACAATATTAATATTAGTATTGTTGTTGTTGTTAATAATAATAATAATACACTTCTATTATTAAATTAAAGGAACATTAAAGGGACATTGTCTCTATGTCCCTTTAAGTCCAGTTGAGGTTCCTGATTATTCTGGAGGGAAAAACCCCACCAGCAGCACTAAACACGGGCATACCTGCCCACAGCTTGCCTTTAAAACCCGAGGCAGGCCGTAAACACCTTATAACCAAGCCCCCCCACCCAGACCTCCAGCCTGGCCACACCCCCATAAATTAAAGAAAGGGCTGGCCTGGCCGGGGCACAGCACCGGCTTTGAAGTGTGGTAATGAACTTCGCTTTTAATTCGGGGTTGTAACTTCCATCCCGACGCAAAACTGGGAGCTGCAGAAAAGCTGCATGCATAATCAGGGGTGAAAGCAAGGATGCGGCGTGCGGATGTGTCTGATGTTGGATGAGAGGGAAGATAGCCTTTAATCATTTTGTTTTCAAAGAAGCTTTAGAGAGCTCTTTGAAGATGAGGCTTTTTTGAGAGCTGCTTCTGGAAAATGGGAGGCAGCGATCCACGACGCCCACCCTCACCCACCCTCTTGGTTAACCTGCGGGTGGGATGCACGCAGGGACCCATGAACATCCCTGCTGCCAGCACGGGTCCCTCATGGCTGGCACCCAGGGAACTTCTGCAAAGCTGGGCTGACCTAGAGTTGCCTGTGGAGGTGACACTCTGATGGCCGTGGCAGCAAGGAGGAACTGCCTCACTGTCTTTTCAGTTGAGGTGATCATGGCTCCTCAGTGTGCAGGGGCAGGCAAGCAGCTAGAATAGGATGTCCAGCCTTCCTTCATTAATTATAATATTTTTGTAATGATAATGTTCTGTAAATCGTGTCATATTATCTTTGGATGAAAGGGAATGATAATGAATGTCTGATCAGATGTAATTTTAAGGATCGTGATGGTGAGGCGTGAAGCTGTGCCTGTCCTGTAATGCAGCATTTGGGGTGGGAGAAGGAGAGGGTCACCCCCTCACTGCAATCAGTCTGTGTGGTAGCTACAGACAACTTCCTTATGGGCTGGGATGCAGCACAGTATCCAAAGGCACAAAAGGGTTGAACATCATCTGACCATCCCAGGCTGGGGAGGGTGGGTCAACTCTGCTCACCAGCACTCAGTGCATGCTAATAGCATACTTGGCTTTATTTTGAGGACCAAGGTCAGGATGTTGTTGTGTGAAATGCATCATGGTCAAAATAAGGACATGGCTTCTTGCTCCAGAAATGCTACAGGCTGAAAGAAACAGCCTTAAGGAAGGCTTGTGCTAACAGTCCTATTTTTACCTCTTTTTACCAGGTGGTGTGGCCCACAACAGCCAGGCCAGCAAGTGACTGCAGGCTGTTGGGACGCTGGTGGTGTGCACTGCCCCTAAGCAATTGCACCAGGTGTGGTATTACTGATCTTGTCAGTGGTTTTGTACATCTAGTGTGGTTTGGAAAGTCACTGTGTGCTGGTAGTTGAGATTCTTTACAGTTGTTAAAGTGCCATGACAAAAAAAGCCAATGAAACTGCCAAAATATATGAATTACTGCCTCCTCCAGATAAGGACTGAGTTCATCTCCATGGGCATCACAAGGGACCTTCTCTTGTTGGTGTAAGCTTGCATGGAGAAGCGGACAAACAGTAACACATCAGCACCTCTCCATGTGACTCTGGGCAGAGGAGCTGGGCTCTGCTTCAGCACTTGGCACAACCCCTTGGCCATGGCTTCACCTGCCCAGGCTATTATGTGCCCAGCCCAGACCCCCTACATTTCGTGAAGTTAAACTGCACAGAGATTGCCCCATCTCAAGTTCTGGCCAGCGTATGGCTCTAACAAATAGATGCACTTTCCATACTTCAGAAAAGGAAACAGCAACCCCAGATCCACGTCTGAATTTGCTGCTACATTTGGTACAATTTCTGCAAATGTTTTTGTTAGAAATCTTCATTCCTGTACATACAACCCCAAGACACTGTTATTTTCAGTCTGTGTGCCCATGCCAGCATGCTGAAGTTTAAGTCTGAAAGGCCCAAAGAGGTAGGACCTGCCCTCCATGTGTTAAAACCAAAATCCCTTTCTCTTCTATGCCCTCCAGTCTACAGTAGGTACTTAAACACCGGCCTTATTGTAAAGGTGCAAGGCTTTGTGACAGACATTGCAGCTGGGAAAGCAGCTAATGACACCTGGCAAACACAGGCTGTTAGGGGATTAAATGTGCCATTGCTCAGTAAAAGCAAGGCACACAACGTCAGGAAGTTTAGAGACAGTGGGTCAGACTTCTGTTTTCACTCCTAAGCGAAGCTGTGCTATTTTTGGCTAGGCCAAACCTTGCCTTTTTTAATTAGGTTTATTGCTATAGCTACATGGTGGTGTGTATGTGTTAACATTTGATTTTTGTATCTAATGTAAGCGACCGAAATAAACAGTCCAGACTTGATAGTCCCAGTGGGGGGACTGACATTTGGAATCGGCTCAGAATCTGCGGTTTTGACGCTTGTTAGACTCCAACGCTTCACTCAGAAAGCACAAAGCATGGGAGGGTGTCTGCAGGGTAGAGCTACGTTTGCCTCCTCCAAACCAATCCTCAACCTGATGCTGAAGTTCTCAGAGACGCTCACAGCCATCACTGCGTCAGGTGTAGCCGATGGAGGGATCTGAAGAGGGGTGTTATAATGCCACTCAGTTATGAATTACCACAGATTGCAAAGTCTTCCTAGAAGGGATCTTGTGCCACCAAACCTGTGCAGCACAGTGTGGCTGTGCCTGGGCTGCCCTTCATGTCAGACCACCCCGCTGAGTGTGAGACACAAAACCAGCAAGGGGACAGAGAGGAGTATTTTACAGTGGGTTTGAGCATGGAAATATCCCTGTGGTCCAGTGGGCCAGGATCATGCCTGCTTGCTGCCTCTCTGCTTCTGCCCCACACCATCACTCTTCCAATCTGAAAACAAGACTCAAAGATCAGAGAGCTGGGGCGAAGGCTGAGGAGCAGAGGGCGGCTGTACAGCTCCTTCTCCCTCTCCCTTAGCCCAGCCCATGGCTCTGGGGAGCAGAAGGTCCCTGCAGGGCTGGCAGCCCAAAGCCAGAGAGCTGCCCTGTGCCATCATCTGCCCCGTTGCCTGTGCAAGCACCACACTCCCACTCCCATCAATCAGCACAGACCAGGTGCCTGGAAGCATCTCTTGCCAATCGCCTTTTATTACCTTTAAAAAGCCAAGAAACCCAGAACAAGACAAAAACTGAGATCGTGTGAACATCATGCAATGGATTCACTTTAAAGCAGGCTAGGGGAGGGAGGAGAAGACCAAAAGTCATGTTAGAGTGGAAGTACCGCTGCACCCATGTCTGGAGGCCAGATTGGGTGGGCTGTCACCAGTGGGGTTGGTGGTGACTGTTGTGAGTGACCAGACTGATGCTGAAGCAGGAAATGGAAACACACTCATGAGACATCATCCCAGGTAACCCCAGATCTGATTCTGACCCAAATGCAATTTCTTACATGATGATGACAGCGAGAAATACTCCTAACCCTTGTCTTGGGAACATTCTGCCTTGGCAAAGTCTCTTTGGAAAGGAGCAGCACATTGACTACAAGGGCTTTTTAGTTCAGTTGTGCTATTTAGTGTGACTACTGCTCTGGCAGTCAATTAGTGGAGTGGATGTTATCCAGCAGGAGTGACGTTACCACACTCTGCCCTTCAGTCTCACTCTCCTGTCTTCAAAATTCATAGCACAAAGTAGAGTAGAATTACCTTCTCGAGAGAACGTGTTTTGGAGAGTTTCAGCTATCATGGAAATAACTTTGCATTTTGTCCATCATGTGGATGTGACAAAATACATGCCCTTATTTTCCTGAGGTATAGCCAACATTTGGGTTCATTACATTTAATGGAGTAGGGTCACCCATAAAGTTATTCATAAGGTATTTTCTGAGTGGTTTTCACCTTCTCTTTGAAAAAATAAATTATATCAGCATGTTCACGAGGTACAAATGGGACTGGCATTTCAGCTGTTATTATGTTATTAACTTTTTTAACCTAATAATTTTCAATCAAGAGTGAGAAGCAATTTTCCCTCACTCCAGTGACCAGAGTTGGAGATTCTGCAAAGTGTTCTTGTAGGGTTCACCTTGACAGACACCTAATTCCCTCCCAAATCGAAGCATTACCCCCAACACTCTCATCGCGGTTGCCGAGAATTTCCATTTCCCCTTCGGTTAGGATTTAATTTAGAAGCCAAAGACTTCCTAAGCTATGGGAGAGTAAAGATAGATGGTATGGGAGAAGAAGGCTGATGAAATGTAGTTGACTCCGGATCTGAAATATTTTATCCCTCCTCAATGTAGGTTAAATTATTCTTCACCTTTCCCACATCCATAATTGTCGCTGATCTTGGACCAACTCAAAACCCTACTACTGAGTTCAGTAGACTCAAAATTGCCACTAGAACTGGAAAAAGAAAGAAAAAGAGATTTGTTAGTGTCCATATACAATATCCCAAGACTATACACAGCTATGAGATACAGCAAATTTAAGAAAGGCAATTTTTTTCTCATCACTGAGTATTTATTATATATAACAAATACATGAAAAAGAAAAAACTATATTGTGTGATATAAATAGTTTATTTACATTACAGAAAAACATCAAGACAATGTATACTATTTCAAATATATCCATACATAATCAAATATAGCTGTAGTACATGTTCTCATTGGTGTAGATTACCACAAATGCAAGGCAACATGTGTAGATCTTGTCTTAATCTTTTGTCTATAATACTGTATTTTGTAGTCCAAGCTCTCTGCAGTTAGTTTTGCCATTGTGGAAACATGCTCTCTTTAAATTAACCTTGTCGATGCTCTCGTTGTGTTGTCTGAACTGTAGTGCCCTGTGTTTTGCTTCTGTCTGTGGATTCTGTTGCTCCTGGGACATTTCCTGGAAAAGAGAGTTGTGAGAATACACAGCTCTTAACAACACATCTGCTCAGGAGGTCGCATGGGCGGCAGCAGGGACGCGAGGGCAAGAGAGGCATCCTCTGTCCCTCAGCACACTTCCTCCTCAGTGAAATGAAAAGGGCTGGCTAATGGCAGTGGCACCACAAAAAAAAGCAACCACAACCCCCAAAAAGCATAATGTGAACAAAATTATGGCAAGGCAAATGCTAAGATTCCTGAGCAGTGGCCACTCTGCTGCATCAAGACAGCCCCAACTGCACCGCATCACTAATCCTTAAATAATGGGTTTATTTTCAAGCGAGGCGCAGGTGGCAGATCTGGGATGGTCTCACCCTCACTCACCTGCTTGGTGTCCCAGGTCTGTGAAGTGTTTACAAAGTGGCTGTGGGGGCTGCCTTTCCGAGGAGCTAAGTGTCTCCAGTCCCTCTTAGTCTCCATGGAAATGCTCCATGAGCTGCTCATGAGCGAGCAGCTACTTTACTTACAGGTGCCTACCCCTGTGCCATGCTCCTGACACGGCTGCTTGCCTTAGTGCAGAAAGCAACTGCACTGGAAAGCCCAAAATCTGATATTCCTTTGGACAGCCCACTGCAGAAGCAAACCTCTTGTGCCTCAGGGCCTCTGGTGCTCCTCAGCAAGGGCACGTTTCAACCTTTCACCTGCAGCAATGACAGCTGTGGGATGCTGCCCAGCGCGGTTTTTCCCTCAAATGGAAAGCTAATGGCATATTTCTGGTTCCCTCCATGGAAAGGCATCCTCAGGCAGACAGCACAGAAAAGTTTAAACCCAGGTGGAGGCCAAAGGAAGTTCTAAGCAGTTGAAAGCCAAGGGAGGTATGGCAGAAACTGTGGGCAGCTACACAAGAGAGACTGAAACACCCTCTTGGAGTGGCATGACAAGAGGCCCTGCAATACTCCAGACCATAATGACACATGTTTTTCTAAACATTCCCTTTGTATTGAACTGATTGGTTTTTCTGTTACAGGAGGGCTTCCAGGAGCACCTTGTGAAACCCTATGGGTTATGCACCAGCGACAGCCCACCCTCTCAGCACAGGGGGAGCTCAAAGCAGTTGCCCTCAGCTCTGTGTCAGATAACAGCAGAATAGAGTAAAATACATTTTTACTAACCCCTTAAAACAAAAAAGGTCATTTTTTTCCTCCTGTTGAATGGGACTGATGCTATAGTTTTTTGATGCCAACTCAGAGGCTAAACAGGAGCGTAAGAACTTACGAAGTATTTAAAAATACTGAAATACAATTATATAAGTGTCTAGCAAAATATGGGTCAGACTGTCCTGACTTGCCTCACTTTCAAGCCACCAGGACCACCTCCTCATGAGAAGCTGTATGGCTGTGCACTATATTTTGCACCGTTCCTTTCTGGGAAGCAGTGAAGTAGGCTGCTATCATTACTCCAGGAAAAATCTGCCAGCATCCCCTGTGCTCTCAGAGGTCACGGCAGAGCTTTATTATGGAACTAAGGCAGACTTTAGCTGGTCTGCGATTTCACAGCAAACTCATTATTCCCTGCGAGTTCCTTAAAAAGGCGATCAAACTTTCCGAGTGAGTCAGGGAGCTGCTGTTGGCAAACACAGGGCTGATTCACTGAGCCGTGTGTCATGTGCACACTGACAGCCTCCCAGCCCGACTGTCCCCGGGCGGCCTCTCCTGCCCGTTCAGCTGGAGAGGCACAGCAGGACCTCGCCGTGCACTGACACCTCGCCACGCTGAGAGGCAGCACCGCTCGCTCCCGCTGCTGCGGCCATGCGTGACTCCCCACACCGGGCCTCCTCCCAACACCAGAGGATCAGGATTTACAGCAGAAGGCACAGCCTTGCTTTTCCCCAGTGCTCAGCCGTGAGAGCAAGGTTGGGGAACCACGGGCGGGAAGCCAGAGTGGGTAAAGCCTTGTTCTTACAAAACCAGACTGGTTTTGTAAGAAACATGGAGGAACCAGGTGGCTGGGGAATGATCAGGATGGTCAGCAATCCCAGGGGATGCAGCCATTCATTCACAGAGAATGGTGGATACCAACTGCTTCAGCTGGAAGGAAGGAGATGAGCTTCTCACGGGCACTTTCTCAAAACTGACACTGACAGTATCTACGCAGTCGCTCAGTTCAAGGTCGAGAGAAATCAATTCAAATGTAGATTGCTCCAATTAAGATGATGAAAAAGCATCTTTTAACCAAAAATGCCAATGTTTTAATTGTGTAATACAGTACATTACCAATCAATGGGAGCTTGGGAAGGGTCCCAGGGCCAAGCACCAACACCAAGACTGCTTAACAGGTAGGTTGTGTCTGAAGTGCAGCTGGGTTTCCTAAGACAGGTGTTTGCATTTAAGCAGCTTTTTAGACCTTAATCATCTGCTAAAACTGAGTGATAGGTTTTCCTTGGTCCTTAACTCTTTAATCAAAAGCCCTCTGTAGGGCTCTGTGTGGGGGATGCATTCATTTATGAACAAAGCAGTTACATCAATGTAAAGCGGGTGCTGGAGCACAGGCTGCCTGCTCTCCCTCTACTGAAGCTTGCTCGCAAGCTTGAGTTACTCACAATGTGATTCATAGCAGGTAAAACATGTTATGCATTAATTTTTAATCAAGTTATTTCTTCACATAAATAAGCTGCTGTGACTAAACATTAGGGAAGCACTAAAAATGCAAAGCTGTAAAGAAAACTGCTGAGAATCATTATGATACTAGGCCATACCTATACTATTTACCATTCTCCTTCGCTTTAATCATTCCTTCTTTCTTTGCCTTACCTCTAAGCTAAAAGTCCTTGGGCAGAGGGACTGCCTCACTGTTTCATGTCTTGGCCTCTGGTTCCCTGCTTCTCCACCTCAGATGCTTATTCCTATTGCTGGCACCAGTAATGAGCAGACAAGCGGCCGACCTCTTCCAGGAATTGAGCCACTTAAAAACAAATCATCAGTTCTGCTGGTTGCGTTTTCAGCTGAGTCCATCCCCTGACCAGGTTTGTTGTGCCCACGAGGTGGAGGAATGGGCAAAGGAAAACCATCCATGTCAGCAGCACAGCTCATTTATTCAGATTAAATAGTTTGTGCAACGATGACCCTAAAAGCGCCCAGCACTTGCTCAGAGCCTTCAAGCAATGGAGGACATGCTGTAGATTTGCACCACTGTACAGGCAAGATTTTAAGAGCAACAACAGTAGTGACAGCTAGAAGCTTACAAGGGTAGTTTTGTGTGGCTCAAATGGACCCAGTACACCAAATTCATGTGAAGCTGCACTGAAAGGAGCTGCAAAGAATTTGGCCACTGAGTGGCCTCTGAGTAAAGTTTCCCTTCTTTCTCCCAGGAACCTGGCACTTTCAAGAATTCAGGGTGTGGAGTTCAAACCAGTACAGTCAGGTTCTCCAAAGCAGACTACTTCAAAAACTCAATTACTTATGCATATGCTGCCACAACAGTCTCTCATCATGTGGATTTCTCTTAGGCCACTTAAGAGTACATTTTTGCAAATGTATCTCAAATCATTATGCCTGGATGGAGGATGCTCTGCAGTAATTACATGCATTATAGAAAAAAGTCAAAAGATCATAAATTCACTCAAAGTGTGTGGGAAAAGGTACTGTCTCTGTATGAAAACAGTGTGATGGGTAATTTGCATTACAGTACCAGATCACTCAGAGCTCACTGTCTGAATTCCTAAGTATAAAGTGCTCTGCCTCACTGCATCAAGGTGACAAAACTAGAATCGCTTGACAAAACTACACACAGCATTTGTTCCATTATCAGTTACTACACCACCTTCTTTCTCTCACAACACACGATATTTTTGGTTGTTTGAATTACCTTTGTGAATACCACCATAATCTACTACCTCATTCGGCAGTTGCCATTTAGTTGATGGATTCAGCTTGGCCAAAAGAGGTTTTGTTTTATGCCCTTAGGCCAGAAAAGGATTTATGAATTTTGCTTTTCAAGGAACAAATGCTACACTTGTCTTCCAGCCAGGTAGTGCAACATAAGGACTGAAATATATTAGAAATTTTATTTTACACAGAGGTATGATACCTGACTTTTTAATTTTTTTTTTTTGTAATTTAAAAAGAAAATTAGTTGTAAAAAAGTATTTTATCAGTGTTGCTAGCTGAATTAATTTAATCTCATGGGAGAAGCCTGACATTCAGAACTTAGTCCAAGCCCTCCCAGAGAGTAACACAGTTCAGTGGGGGAGCAGCACATGCAGGAGGGGAAGGATTGCCTTTCCCCTTCTCATTCTGAACTGATCATTTCCATTCACACAACCCTTTCCTCTGCACTTAAAAGACCCCAAACAAGTACATCACATATGGCTTGGTGTGCCACCACCTAGTGAAGACCCTAAAACATGTGCAGTGCCTTTGAACATGCACACAAGGCTAATGAAATCATTTAATCAACGGGGTTGCAAACAGGCTTAAAAGTTTGTATGCTTTGCCTGATTAGGACTAAGGAAATGGGCCCTTAAGGAAACCAGATGGAGATATGATTAGTTTTATTAAGTGTTGATCCAGCTGCTGCATTTATATTCCCCTTATTTATATGAACAATATTTGTCCAACTATCTGAATACAAAATAGGAAACTTCACTTGCTGTAGGCACCGCTGCTACCTAAGTTTGATTAAGATGGAAGTAAAAATTCAGTCATAATAATGAAGCAGCACTGGTTGGCTGGACCAGATGATATCTCCTGTTTGTTGGTGAATTAAATAGCATTTGTTATCAGTAGTGTCACTACAGAAATCTGTATAATCAGCGCACACAGTATGAAAAACAAAAGTTTTTTTTTTTCTATTGCAAAGTACCAGAGATACTGACCTTGTAATACAGAGGACTACAACACAGATGATAGCAATCTGGATGGTTCCAATCACAGCTGCTATTAAGACATACTGAAATCGTACTGGACCTGGAACCACATATAAAACGCTGTAGTCCTTTTTTTCACAGTGTTGTCCAGTATAGCCGGCATCACATCTGAAAAAAAAATATTTTTTTTCTGGTTATACCTGCTGCTTTCAAAGAATGCTGGAAAAATTATACCTGAAAAAAAAAAAAAAATCAGTGGCCTAAGCATAAGCTTATGTGCTTTTTTGCAGGATGGACTCCCACAGAGAGAGTACTAGTGCCTGCTCAACCTCTCAGAGGGAAGACTTCAGGTCCTCAGTGTCACCAAGGTCTATGAGAGTGAAGAACACCACAGAGTGCCAGGAGGTGCCCAGGGGACCAAGACATAACTGGTATCAAGTGGAACTACTTGTACATTGTAATAAGAACCCATTTAGTTCCTTGCACAACATATTTCAGATTTCTCCCTTTCTTTGGGGAGGTGGGGGAGGGTGAAAAGCCATCTAGTTGTGGCTCCTTATGCAGATTACCCCTAAGGAGGTGATAAGCAATCATCCAAGCTCCATATGAAATGTGATTAGATGTTCCTGAAAGTGGATACATCATTTACATTTCGTCTGGTTGCTATAAAAAAACCCCTCTGTTGATGCTGCAACCATCCACCCCGATGCCGCCTGCTGCGCTGCTCACCAGTTCCCATCCTGCAGCCTGACATCTCCACTCTACTCTGTGATTTTGGGGGCAAACAGTGTTTTTCTAATTTTAGCTCTTGCCCTGTTTCCCCTAAAAAGCCCAAGCAAGAAGATGCAAAAATCCAGGTCAGTGGCAGCAGCAATGGTAAGGGACTGAGACAGATGGCTTGGGCTCCTCTCAGATCTCTCAGTGGAGTGCTAACCCTGATGGGTTAAGCCTTGAGCTTCCACTCTTTTCCTCTCCTGCATTCCCACAGCTGCCAGCACCTTGAGGAAAGGACATTTTCCAGCTGAATGGAGCACCTAAAAACACAGCAGCTGCAAAGAGTAAAATGTGCCCTGGCTGTTCGTGAGAGCTGGGAGAAACTGGTTTGAAAATCTGCCCTGGGGAGCAAGTCTGGTCTTTATCTCTGCTCTCCCAGTCCAGCTTCTCAGGAAAATGGTGCTTCATGCATAACAGTGCTTTCCATGCCACCAGAACACTGGTTGGACTTCAGAAGCAGTATCTGCACCTCTGCAGGGAGGCATTCACTGCAGAAGCACGTGCTTCACTGTACTCCTCCTCCCTACCCTAAACTCCTCCAAAATCACCTCCCACATGAAGCAGCCACCTTTGCCCCAGACGGCTGCCTCATGAGCATCACTCCTGCCACAGCAGGGACATATCCCTGGTGGCACTCCTCCCCTCCTTCAGGCTGAGGAGGCCACCTAGCAATGGCCTGAGCACTTTGTGAAGGGCTTTTAAAAACACATCTAAATATAACTGAAGGCTACAGTCAGTTAACATTGTGCATAACTCAATATACTTTTGCCACATACAATAGGGACTTCGTTGAATAATTTAAGTCTAGTGGATTTTGTAGCACAAAGGGCCACGGTTGCCAGTATTTTCCACAGTTGATCTACATTAGGTGTTTCTGTGAGCCAATATTTCCATGTTTGTAGCCTTCCCTCCTTGGTAGAAGGGTTACCTGCAAGACGGTTCCAGCATGTTCGTGGAGTGCTCACACTTGCCATGCATGCAGAAGCCATTGTAATGCTCTGGACAAGGGATGTAGATCCCTCTTGCACTTTCTTCCAGTTTATTTGCATTCTCTGTGAACACAGGTGAAGGGAACATTAACCTGACAATGTAGGATAAGGTGAAATGGTGGGAAGAACTATTAAAGAAAGGAAAATCAGAAGAACAATATGTGAAAGATGTTGTTCATGGGAAGCAATAGCAAGGGTTTGCACCTTCAAAGAAGTTGGCTAATGCAAAGCTTTGCAAGGGTTTCTCTTGTTCTTTTCTAATTCCTGTCAAGTTACAGCAAATGAGACACGAGAAAAAATAATCTGACTATTCAAAAACTGATGACAGAATAGCACATGAAAAATACCTGATCATTTCTGTTGTTCGTTATGGAGTGTCTCCTTAAACCAGGTAAGCTTAGGAGAGAGACTCTGGACATTTGCATGTCATATACCATTACAGTATATTTGGTCATTCAATAGAACATATGCAGAAAGATAATTTTATGGCTCAAGTAGAATGGGAGTCCAGAGCTGAAGTTTATCATCAGTCTGCACAGCGGTGCCCCAGAGTTCACTGGCCTCCTCCATATCCCTTAGCACTCAGTACCCTTAAACTAGTTTGACATTCTGAGCCTACTTCTGCAGCACTTAAATAGTCACTGAGACTACAAATCCTGGAAAATCCCTCCCCGTAGCCAGGAAGATGGAGGCTTCATTTAGTTTTGAAACAGATGTGTGCTCAACATAGGCTTCACAGGCTGAAACATGGAGTGTTACTTGCCATAAACTCACGTGATTTTTTTATGCCATCGAGGTATTAATTAATCTGAGTAATTTTGGCAAATTCTGCCAAATTTAACCAATACTTACAATATCTCAAATGGCAAAAATCCTTTTTCTGTGGTAGCATCATCTACCCATGATTAATTAAAAACAGAAGAAGGAAATCTCACAATAAATGTCTAAGGAAATGTAGATTGCACACAAATAAGCTGAAGCAGTTATATCTTCCAAAGCAAGTCCCCAAGTGTTATGAAACAATTGCAATTTGTGTTCTGCCTCTGAGCCAGGCGTGCCGGCAGCAGGCATGCTTAGGTATTATCCCACCTCTGGGAAAAGTGTCTGCAGCAGATCCAAGATTCAGATTTTCGTAATGAATTTCTTTTCTGTTGCAGCTGTCCAAGGAGAGTTGTAAGAGTCTCTAACTGTTTGCACTAATAAAGTTGGTTATATTGTCCTTATGTGAAAACAGGCAAGGACCAGCTCCCAGCAAACGAGGATGACGGGCAACCTCTACATGCCTGTAGGCAGCATTAGCTTCTCTTTCATCATTAGGATTTTCAGGACCTCTGCACTATGGACCATCATTGCATCTTTTCAAATGCACGTATGTTGAACCCAAACTCATCTGCCTCTCCTGGTTCCCTGCTTACTTTGGGATACCTGTATGAGGTTGTTAATGACCACACAGCGCAGGAGCATCACAGGACAGTGAGGATTCCTGGGCTTGAGGCTGACAGCTGTCTCTAGGACGGCACAGACAGGATGGCCTGACAGGAGGCATGTTGTTATAGCCATGGTACAATCTCCTTTGAGAGCTTGCCCAGGAATTTCTGCTACTGGAGAAAGGTGGGAAGAGGAGGTCCATTTGGTCTGATGCTAAACATTTTTGGCTACCGATTGCCCTCCAGGTGAGACACTGGGTATCAGCATGTGAAATATATACACAGTTATCATCCCAGCAGGACTTCATGCATGTTCCTTTTTCCTCCTGGAAATCCTCCTAGACAGGAAAAATGTGCGTGATCTGTGTCACTGGACTTGCCCACTGCACACATGTAGATCCCAATGTGCTCCGGACTTGTGGGATTCCATACCCATGTAGTAATCACCTACACACCATGCCTGATGGTTTCTGGGTGTGCTAGACCTCTGCTATGGCCCACATTCAAATCTATTTCTGCCCAGAAAACTGCAGCAAGAAATGTGGGATCCTTATTAATACACATTTTTTTCTGTTGTGGAAAATATAATGCCATTTCCTTCATATATTCCATTACCAAGAGGAAGTTTGCTTCCTTTCTGAAGAACAGAAGATGGTCACGTGTGTGTGTGTGTGTATCTCTGATTCTTCCTTCACAGTTACTGAGGTATCTCTGTGATGTGTGTGCACCACCACCACACAATGCAAGAATCCCTCCTCTCTCAGATGAGCCAGCAGTGTTGTTAAAATGGTATGAAACCATTTGGTTTAATTTTTTTTTAAAGGCATACTTCAACATGGATGGAAATTGTTACTTTCAGGGCAGACTCATCTGCTAGAACTTGAAAGGGGGACCAGGACTTGCAGATGCTCTCACTGTGTGTAGGCAGTAGGACTGGTAAGAAGAGGAATGAGCTCTTCCTCTTCTGGCAATCATGTGGGTAGAAACTGTGTTCTCTTTAAAAAAGATCTCTAGCACACTTTTAAAGTAAATCTAAGATCCTGCAGAACTTGTAATTATACCTCTAAGCACAATATTGCAAAGGAAAATGGTTTAATGAATCAAAAATGAGATGGCCAAAAGTTTGCTAGCATTTATAGGATAAACACTTCATACAGGAACACTTGCCAGCTGGCTAGGAAGAGATCACAAAACTTAGACACAAATTATCTGTAGTCTCTCCTTTTGACTGATGACTCCTCTCAAAGAGTTAGGGATCTAACATAAAGGCAAGGGGGGGGGGGAAATGCATATTTAGTTTGATCTGCCATTTTGGTTATTTGAAATACAGATCACAATAAAAGCATCATTTAGTTCAGACTAAGTTGTTCCCCTCTTCCGCACATCTTGAACACACACACAATATTTCCCTGCCTCAAAACAGGTTATTTTTCTCATTACAAAAACCATCTTCTCAGATTCAATATAGAGACCCGAATACCAAGACATGCTTTAAAAGTCTCTTCATATTAAAACTGACTACTCTCATTTCTGAAGGATCTGAGCACTTTTCAGTAATACAGCTGTTGATATGATACTAACTCTTATGAATGCATCACCATGAAACAAGAACTATAAATCAATCCTAAAAAGAGAGGATATAAATAAAAAACATATAGAAGTTATAAAGCAAGTAAGAACTGCACATATCTTTAAAAATTAACACTAAATTAAATAAATTAAGATTTTCACCCTTATTGTAATTCTGGATTATTTATAAATTCAGTACTGGATGCAATTTGCACTAATCAGTTTATAGTGTCACTAAACTAAGGAGCCCCTCTACCACACCAACCTTACACCTACAGAGAGCAAAGCTTAAATACTAAGTTACCCACTTTTTTCCAAGCACAGCAGATCAGTATGCATAAAGGAATCACACAGGCCAAATTCAAAGTTAGTTAGGTTTCAGTAATGTTAAATTCAGAGCTCCTCTTTAAAGATTAGACTTGCTGCATTGTTATTGGCAACAATGTGGGAAGGTTTTATTTGCACCAAAGGGACAGATTTGTACCTTTCTTGTGATGGATAGGACTCAGGGTAGAAGCTAGTTGTAAAGACTTAAGATAAAAATTGGGCTGACTGGGTCAGTCTCTCCTATCTCTGGACAAAAGAAATTCCTGTCATGTTTCTCAAAATGCGTCTCCTTTTTATTTCAAAAAAGAAATTCACTCTCGCCCTCCAGATCAATTGTATTCATAAATCTTTTTCTTGAAGCACTTTTCAGAATGAAAACACCAGTGTTGATGAAGCCAACACCTTTTGCATTTCTGCAACACTTTTTGCATCTTCAGCCTAGCCTGACATTTCATATTGTTCACATCTTTTGTTAGTGCCAGCACATGACATGATAGCCTATCATATAAGACACATTAGTCAAAACAGATTATTTTTAAATGCTTTGAGGTCAGACACTACTTTGTGTAGCCTGAAACAGCTTATCATCATCTTGCTTACTGGAAGAGTCTCCCAGTTGAACGCTTGCTCTCCAATCTCTCAGTGGATGGCAGGCAGATGCTGAGATGATGAGCTGTTTTGCTGGGGTAAACTGGATCCTAAAAAGTTATCGGGTGTGACTGACCACCCACTCAGTGATCTTGCTTTTCCTGATGGATTGTTTTCTGAAATGTTAAACAAATTATTTAAAACTATCTTGTCTAAATTCCTTAATATCTATGGCTGTTCCTGCCTTCCATTAAGGAGTGGAAGAATTATTTCAAATATATCTTGTATTATTTTTAATTCTGGTTTAGCTATATGACTTTCCTTCAGCCTTTGGAAGCTGAACATACACCATTAGGATTCCAGTGAAAGCTGAAATTCAAAATCTGAAACAGTCTGCCTGCAAATGATGAAAACAAGGCAGCCAAACTCTTCTCTGGGAAGCCTTCACCAGTTCCCCAGCTCCCATCTGAGTGTGGATCTTCTGTTACACAACTGAACATGTGGAGCAGTGCCACTGACAAACGAATAAATCCATTAGTGTCCTTGATGAGGATTACATGAAGTACTGTCTAGAGTGCCCAGAAAATTCTTTCCAGACATAAGTTCCTAGAATCCACTTTGGAGAAATTAAAATAAAAATCTAGGCAAAAATAGGATTCTTATATCCAAAAATTGACTGCCAGGTACTTAACAATTTGTTCTGCAGGCCTGATAACTCTGTCATTCTTCATGTTTGAATCAGTCAGACTTTCTAGGTGATTTCAAGCAAGGAAAGCAGAGGGCCACAGCCTATAAATTCTTACACTAGCATTTTGGCTGATGCACAGCAGGTAATGTTGGAGCTTTGGAAATAATAACTATTAGGCTATGCCCATATGAGAAAATATTGGCTCATGTACAGTGTTAATATCTACTGTACAGTCATCACTGGACCAAGGGAAGGCTTCAAAATACATATATACACATATATTTCATCAAATAAGGGATAAGACAGTGAATGATGTGCAGCAGAAGCTATTTTGACACCTATCTCATTGGCAAAAGTGGTTAAGGAGAATTGACTTACATAATAATTTAATCTTTTAATACCTCTGAGGTCAGTCAAATTTGCAGACGAAAGCTCTTGCTGATATTGAAGTAATGACTCCTTCCACATCACATTATCAGAGGACTTATGAAGGGGGAAAGGGATTCTTGAGTCAAATCTGTGTCTTTAACCTTCCCAACCTCTTTTGGAAGCATATCCCCCCCTCCTTTTACCTCCTTGTCAGCTCTCCCAAGGTAGGCCACAGAGCATAGCATTGGGACCTTACTTAACAAAGCCCTTCTGCTCTGCATGATAGAGACTTGCTGTGCAATTCGTATTTGAAATCAAAATAAAGGTCCAGAGAGTACCAACCTGTGGAGCAAAGGTAAGGGATGCCCTGAGTTTTGTGGAAGAGCTTCAGTGATTGACTAGGGGTGGGGATCTGAATCTTGTGGATGAGTCTAAGGACAGTTTATGTTACTCATCTGCAGTCTTCACATGGAGTCAGAACTGCTGCTCTTTTGGGGTAAAAAGCAGTTTTCTCAGCTCAGGAATGTCTGCAGGAAGGGTTCAAGGGCTCTGCAAAGTCAGGAGGAGGGTGTAAGTGTGCTGCTCCCTCTGAAAGTGCAGAATTGCTTTAGCAGGTTTGCTGGTACTTCCCCTCCTCTCTAACAGCATCCAACAGGAACTGAGGTCCCACAGCAACTTAGGGATGAAGTCCTTAAGCAGGCTTCCTAGTCACTTGTAATGAAGAACCACCATGATAAATCCCAGCTCAGATCCAGCTCTGGTCTCTCTCTGAGAGAAAAGAGATTTCTCTCGAGTCTTTGCTCAACAGCTCCAGGCACCCTGTGTTTGACAAATCCGCCAGCAGCCACCCTGCTGTGCACCAGCACAGCCACACCACAGCTGCTCAGGGCCAGCCTATTAATTATCTTAATGTTCCCTTCTTTTAAAACCTTGCTTTTACAAATATAGAGCATCTCTCTACAATGAAGAAAATGTGTGCAAGCAACTCGCCTGAAAATCACTGTTTGGGTGGGCGTTGAGTGAAAATTCCGAAGGAAGTGCTTGCTGCCGCTTAAGAGGGAGCTCACCAGCCCACTCTCCCTGAGAGCAAGTGGAAAGTGAGACACCAAATGTCAGCTGAAATTGTCTGGCACCACTATGCTGCAGCCTGAGCCTAAATTCATCCTGCAGCCACTCCAAGTACAAACTTGAAGCTAGTCTTTCCACATAAACTGCACAAAAAAATACCCTTCCCATATTAGCTGCTTCACCAAGAGGAAAAAAAGAAATGGAACTTGTTGAATTAAATTACATTCACTTCTTTTCTCAGGCACAAAATAGGCTTGCTGAACACAGTAATTTATTAATTTTAAATGTCCCTATGCAAATGAGTTCCCTGGAATAAGATAACATCCACTTTCCTTTTTTAAAAATAATCTAGGGCTTTTTATGTTTGAGATGATGGCAAGATGTCCTAGTGCACTTCGAAAAAAAATACTGTGCTCTGTCTTTGCAGCAATGTATCGTAATTATTCAGCCTGCTGCCATAATTAATAATAGAAACCAATGAATTAAGACACTAATAATCCCCAGATGTTCAAATGGAGAACAGAATACTTTCAGTTTGTCAGCATATATCTGTGGGCTATGCTATATATGTTGAAGCTATCACTGAATTTTTGAAATCAAGAAACGCTTTTATTTACAACATCTGTGAATACATCTTCCTTTTTTGAGAAGACTGACTGAAATCAAGTGACTCGTTAATCATATTCCTGCACATAACAAGACCATTTGTCTGCTCAAAACTAAACCGAACCTTTTTTCAACCCTCATTTGTTTTTTTAGTGCCTGTTGTCCACTTGTATTCACAGATGCCTTACTTGTACAGCTCCCTAGCAGCCGAGGCTCCTGCACACGACGAGGTGCTACCAAGTAGCTACTGCAATACAAGATGCAACACAACCACCAAAATAGCACCTCGATACAAGTACAGGGTGGCAACCCTGCTCACGTGTCTGGAACACCCAGCTAAACTGAAAGAAAAAAACCCAAAACCTCATATGGGTTAATGTCTTGCTCCAATCCAGCATTTTCTCAGTGTTCAGGTGCTCACATTAGACTCAGCTTCTCCCTGGGGTGATTGTTTCATTCAGGGAGGTAAGGCAGGCTGTTGCCTCACCTTGTCTGACCTCCTCTACTTCTCTGCCACCACGTTTCATCCACTCACCCCGACCTAGGCTGCCAGTAAAAGCAGTGGTCGCTGCTGTTTGATGCTGCTCTCCACACTTAATTTGAGGACATCAAGAGAAGGATGACGCACTGAGCTCTTCCTTCAGCAGCCTCATGGAGCGGCTCACTGCCGCCTGTGAATGGCACTTGCCTGCTTCCCAGTCCAGGAGACTGGAAGGTCTCCAGCTCTGCGTGTTGTCTCTGTGTCAGCTGTCCCCAAGCCATCTCTCAGTACTCTTGTGGATAAAGTACACAGGCAGAGCTCTTTAACTCAGCCACTGCGGGGGGCCGGTCTTGAGGCCTGCAATCATTACCATGGATTGTGATTTAATACAGCAGAGCTGTATTGTGGATTTACCAAAGCCCTGGGTAAAGGGGCCTTTACAGTTTGTGCTTCCTTCTTTTGTGTCAGGATTGAATAATTCTGCGTTAACCCCATTCTTAGAATAGATTAAATCCTTCTTTGTGCTAACTCAGCCAGTCCTTGTTTCTGGCACGCTGCTGATGTTCCCTTCACTCAGATTCTCCTGTCTAAGAGGGATGCCATCAGCCCTGTGGGAGCAGCATCCCCCCTCCCTTCAGAAACCAGCCGTGTAAAGAAACAGAGTCATAGTTTATCTCCTTGCGTATGATCTCCTTAGGCAGCTCATGACAGAGCCCTTAGAGGATGAGTTAACCTTATTATTATTGTAATTCTGTGTTGAAAAAGAGTTGGTGTCAGTTTGGAGATTTGTGAGGTTCCCTCCAATTAAGCTGTGTGCCTGAAGGCAGAGGGGCGATGCTGGATCCATCACACACTGTGCAGCACTACGGGAGCGGGTGTCACCCCTCTGTGAGAAATTCCTCCCAAGAGCTCAGCCCACGGCTTGTTTTCCCTCCCATCCACCTATCCTCCAGCTACTCATTAGTGGCAGTGCTGGAAGGGGTCAAAAATGGACAGGGGCAACCAGACCAGGGCTCCCCTATGTGTCCTCCCTTCTGAAAAAGTATGCCTGAGAGTTTCAATTTACTGTTAATACCAGATAAAACAGGGATTGAAATAACATACCAGTACGTGGATGCTAGCAGCAGAAGATGCTCCTTCAGAGAAAGCAGGCATGGATCTACAGAGCAGGCAGAGGCTGCCTGGGAGGGATACTGCCAAAGGAATATCTTTGTGTTCAGCTCTATCTGTTGGGGCACAGGAATCAGACCACTGTCCCTATTGCACAGCCCCAAGCAGCACCAACACACCATTCGACCCTTCCCGGTCTAACACACAGCGACACAGCAATATTAGTTAACTTAGTTAAGTGGTGATTAAGGAACAAAACTCCCCAACTTGACTGAGTGGCATCCTGCTGTTTCTGCTTTGTGTGCCTACTATGCAATTTCTCTATCAAAGCAGCCTGGCTAGTGCAGCACTCCAGAGTGGCTTATTTATATGTAGATGCAGCTATATGACATTTCCAAATGCCATACATTTGCATATGAAGGTTCCACTCTTTTTTCCCCACTTCAAGTAAACAGAGTCTGCTGCAACTCCAAAGCAGTGCATTCACTTACAGGGAGCTGTCTGAGAACCATCCTCCTTAAGCAGCTTAAAAAAAACACCCAAACACCTGATTTTCATAATTTGGCCACCTTGGCTATCAATAGTGTCTCTGGGCAGGTCCTGTGATTTATAGCTGTACCTCTGATACCAACCTGTGTGCAGAGAGCAAAACTGCAAGACCTTAAGATTTCATATGAAATGGCTACAGATAATCTGCAATACCAATCAATATTTGCGAATAGGCCTCAGACATATGATGGAAGCTTGTGGTCACCCTAAAAAAGGCTGTGGGTCACAGCCTTCATTATAGCTATGAAGATGGTATTGATTTTTGTCACTGATTTTCCACTTGAAAATAAGAGCAGGAGCATGTTGCAAGAGCTGCTGAGGAGCTCTGAAACTGCAAACCTAACACAAAGCCACAACCTTATGTAACACCAGGAAAGCCAACTGGACATTATATATTCAGCTTTCTTGTCAAAGAAAGATAAGGCTGAAGCAGATGGTATGTGGGCAAAGTTTCAACCTGAATACATTGCCTTCTAAAAACCAACAGTGCTAGGAAAACAACCCAATTTTGTGGCACGAGGCCGATGAACACGTTACCTGCACATTAAAGAGCCACCCGATGCCAGGCCTCAAGGTATGTGCTATGGAGGAGCTGGAAGAGCTTCCTGTTGGCAATGTGTGCATGGAAAAACAAGACTCTCAACACCTCTCATGTACCACGTAGAATGAGCAGTATGAATTATGTATAAGCCCAGTCCTTGTTCATGTTTGTGCTGGGATGTGCAGCCAAGGGTATGTGCTGAAGGAAGTGGTCTTTGGGCACCACCAGGCAGTGTGGGAGTGCTGGTGGCAAGCAGAGTGGATGGTGGGGTCACCAGAAATCAGCTGTCCTCCTCTCTCATAGCTTGGTCCTGCTCCTCAGCTCCTCCACATTGCCAGTACCCCAAGGGTGAGCAGACACCAAAGTGAGGATGAGCTGCTCCCTCGAGCCCTGGCTCTGTCTCCTGTCAGGAGACTCTGCCAGGTGCTTCCCACTTGTGACAACAGGCACAAAAACTCCCAGGAGTCACTGTGGTCTTAGGTTATGGAGCTTCACCCATGTGCCACTGCATTTCTAGAGGAGTTCATCCTCCACTGCCAACTGGTAGATAGCATCAAGAATGACAAATGGGATGAGGTGCCAGAAAGCCGATAAATACTTTTGTTACGGCTCTAAAAATAGTGAAGGGATTTTTGTATCCTTCTGACACTTTTTGAAGAGGAGATGGATATGCATGACCTAAGTTTTAAGACTGGTGTCAAGAATATTGATGTGTGGAGGGAGCAAGATCATTTTGTTGGTGCCGCCCCGGGGGACAGTCGTGCGACTGACAGTGTCTCTGTCTCCCAGCTGCGGGTGTGCTCACAGGGGGCTCAAGGAGGGCTGAGCCTTTGGGGCCCACCCAGAAAAAAAAAAAAAAGGATTTTCCTTGCCCACCTAGGATGGATCATCTTTCTCCATTAGGATGACGAAATGGGAGAAACAGGATGCAAGACTCTGCATAGCTGGCTGGCAACATGGCTCACACTAGGGCAGGCTGTGACCAGCTACTGCTGTTGTATTGCTCAGAAGGGCTATATGGGAACTGAACTGTCTAAAGACATCTTTCATAAACACAGGGGGATAAAACATGCATATGTTCTGATGGAAGAAAATGCTAGATTGGGAGAGAGTTACAAACAATGATTTTGTTGCCAATTTGTTCTGGAGGACTAGTAAAACAGGGCATGACAGTGCCCTAAATTATGTCTTTGTAATTCCTGCCAGGTTAACTCTTGCACCAAATATGATTGAGCTTGGAGTGTTTCTGGGATTACACCTGTAAACTTAATTTGGTATTTCCAACCCCTCTATGGAAATGTGTAAGTCAGAGTTTTTTCCTCTTCCTTTCAATCCCTACAACAATGTAGACTCCAAAGGTCTCCAATTCACACATTCAATCCAAGTGTCCTGAAGCTGACACCTATGCAGGTGGCTTGCAGAAATTTAAGTATTGATACAACTAGCAGCCCTTCCAAATTTTAAGGACTCCACTGATAAAAATTGCTTTTAAGCACTTAAACTGTGGATTAACAAAGGATGCTTCCATGTTTGTATGGAGATTCACTTATGACCTGTTTCTACCTGATCATATTCAGAGGAACAAGCACATTTTACATAACACAAAGATGCATTTTCCATCCCTCCTGGCCCCTTCAGCTCTGTGTGTGGCTTTTACTGTCACAAAGATCAGGCAGGTGATCAATGAAACAAAGCAGGAGCTTCATTTTGAGAAACTGCTGCAAATAAAAGCACACCCTAATCCAATTACCAGGCTGTCCCCTAATTTCCAGTAGGAACTCCAGGATTGAATGGATTGTTTTCCACAGAGGAGCAATGTTTGAAAAGGTCTCCGAAGTACATTTAGGCCTGCCAGCAGGATGTTATGAGACTTTACTTTTTGGTTGCACACTTCAAACAAACTTGAAAAATTTCAGCTGAAAGCAAGTATGAATGGCAAAACTGTCAGAGAGGTTTGATGCAAGGCATGGAGAGAGAAAGGTTACCCAGGTACGTGACAGCGCAGACAAGTAGGTCAGGGATGTCATTTTGGCTACAAGGTGTTTCCTTCAGTCCTTTTGACAATCTCAAGGTTTTACAGCCCTAGTTTTGCACTGATTTTATATTCAGTTTTGATTACTAAAAGCAGTGGGTTTTTTTTCCTTTTTTTTGGGGCACATGTTGGTAAGATGCTGCCAAGCTAAAGTGTGACACCCATTTGGCTCCTTTCCCTCTTTTTATTTTTTTTTTTCCCCAAGGTAGCATCTGTGCTTGTAAAAACATGCTGCCTGAGAGAATTCATCCAGGAAACCAAAGAAAGAGCTGCAGAATTTGGGGGAAGTGTGTGTGAGAAAATAGGAGACTGAAATAAAAATACTTGACTCCTATATGTGGTATTTTTGTATACTTCCTGAATCACATGCCTGGCAAATCCCTTGTGAATATCCTGGTTATTTCAGTTGCCAGAGCATGACCCTATATGGCCTGTGACTACTCAGAGATATGTCTGTTGTTGGCTAAAAGCATGGTTTCAGCTATGCTTTCACTGCTTTTGTTCGGGCTATTCAGAAAAGTTTTGTTACGCTCAGAAACATTTTATTGGCATGTTGCAAAACCATGATCACTCCTCCACACAAAGCAAACAACTACACTTGCTGAGGGATGAATCCTGCTTGGTTTGACTCTATTTTTAGTCACCCTATCTCCCCTGAGTCCTGCACTGTAAAACTCTGATGGCAATGGGTCCACACAGTTTACAACCTTACTTTCTGTATCTGCTCAGTTCTGTTGTTAAAATCTCTTGTGGTTGCTCAGAGGATTGGTTTTTAGCAGACTATATGTTAGAAATTCCTACTCGGTAATCACGATTTTAGTATGCTTCCTTTCCCATACCTGAAGCTGGAGAGATATCCCTTGCTATTCCCAATTTTAAGTGTGGGAGGAAATGGTAAAACAATATAAAACATCACTTCAGAAAAACCTGCAATATTCCTTTACCTATTTTACCAAAGATACAGTTTCCCATCTGTCATGAAACTCTGCAGTGGAAGGACAAAGCTCAAATCTTTCCATCTTCTTGGGTTTGCATCAAAAGCGTTCAATCTCACCATACAAATGCAAGCTTTTTGCCTATTTCTCCAGTGCCAAAGGTCTATCAGGCAATAACTGATCTCTGAGATGCAGAAAGGAGACCACCCAGTGCTGTAGAACATACTTTGTATCTATCCGTAGCCTGAAGAGACCCCTCCAGGGCGCACACTGCACTGAAGACACTGTTATGAAGCCCTCACCTCTCCTTGTCTGCTGACTGCAAAGTCTTCCAGAGGCACAATGTCCTTGAATTGACTTCCCCATAGACCCAGCTCAGACTCTGCCTGCTGAAGTAAGTGAACTGCAAATGGGCTCTGGTTGCCTGTCCACCTCCCATCAAACTCTTCAGACCCCATGGTTCCCCTTATGTGACAGGACAGAAGCAAGTGCAAAGCTTGCCCTGCTATGTCTTTCCATCAAGAACAGAACAGCTTCTCTGCGCCATAGAGGTCCTGAGACTCATCACTGGTCACACAGCCCATTTTTCCAATGTGCTTCAGCACAGCCAGAAAAGTCTATTAAGAACTTATTTTTTTAAAATAAATGAATACCTGCTTTTACTATTTTTATACACCTGCACCTGTTATTATTGTCTTACAGAAGTGCCACAGAAGCGAGCTGTAAAGATGGCATTTGCGCAAATAAAGGGTTTGGTATTTTAACTCAGTGCTCACTCCTAAAGCTAATATTGAAAGTGGGAGAAGTTGAATGGAAAAGAAAGGGCAATTTTGGGAAATGGAAAATTTAGTAAGAATAAAAATGCAGGAAAAAGCCACGTGGGGAAATCTCAAAGCCATTACACTCAATGGCCATTCTACCACCAGCAGAATTTTACGTACTGCCTCTTTAAATCTTGTTCACTCTTATAACAGTATTTTAAACCAAACAGCTGACATCCTTCTGCCCAGCCAAGGCCTTTTAAATCACTGAAATGCAGGATGGAAAAAAATCCGCAGTGCCAGATGTGCCTAAAAACAGTCACAGTTCTTGTTGAGGCAATCTGCAGAGGAAAATGTTTAGCATGTATCATGCCTGACAAAACACTAATAGTTTTGATATTATAGACTAATAACAAGCTTTTCCATGGCTACTTCATTTGCAGAGCACAGAGACAGGCTACACTTCTGTTACTTGATTTTAGAACAGTGCTTTTGATTTAATCCTTTCCCATCCTAGCTGGATGGAAATACAGTTCCATTATTAAATGAAATTGTAAATTAAATACCCTGGGGAGGGGGTGTTTTTGATGTACACCTGACACAGCTTTAAACCACGGATAAAATAAGAGGGAGATTAAACCCATAGGGAGAGTTTTAATTTTTTTTTTTCCCTCCTGAAAAATATTTTGCCATTATGTAACACTGTCTAAAATGGCTAAGGCTGGTGACAGCAGCAGTAGGCAAAGCAGTGCATTTCAATTCAGTGCTGATAATATTCTGGCTTGCACTGCCACTGGTTCTCTAACAGCATGTTTTGTTTTACAGCTGTTGTATTTCCAAGAGAAGAGTTTCACACTAACTTAATGTTCATGGATACAAGGTAAAATGACAGCCCAAGTGTGTAAGAAGTCACCTTGCTAAGCAGGTAAGTGGTGCTTTTCAAAGCTGAGTTATTAAGAGCACTTCTGCTTGCTCTTGGTGGTACAGATGAGTACCTCAAATTCTCAAGGCTGGGTTTATTCTGAATGCACAGAAATGCTTCTGTGGATGGAAGTATGGGAAAAGGCACAGCTGATATTCAATATGCTGCATCTCCCACTGCACTTCATACTTTCTCCAAACCATTTCTATTTTTCGTAAGAAACAAATTTCTCCCACTAGTGGTCTCAGTGTCTCATACACTAAATGTCAAGAAATAACTCAAAGATTAGTTATGTCGCACTGCCTGAACAATCAGTACAAGATGTGGCTTTTAGCAGATGTATTCAATGAAAAGAAGTGGAACATCAGCAAAGTAAAACTGATGTGGCAAAATATTTGTCTATTTTTTCCTTTCTTTACTCAAATCTATTAAACTAGGCACAAATTGCTACTTGTCTCCATTCAGTCTAATTCTGAAGGTCTACTAAAAATAAATACACCAGCTCCCACTTTTCTTTCCCAACTGTATTTCCTTTCATTCTACCAGATGCACTTATACTCCTGAGTCTAGGTGAAAGCCTTTGTTATCTTCAAGCTCAGGTTACCACTGCACGTGTCTAAATGATCAGATTATCTCGTGTTTGTATTGCAATTTGACATGATGATACTCCTTCTAGAAAAGATGATGTTTCAGTCAGTTCTAAGGAGCAACTTTCCTTACGGTACAACTTATTTATTACAACTGTCATACGCTTTCATCTCATGGTATTTTGATATCTAACATTTCATAAAGAATGCCAAAACATCCCATGAAACAAAATTCTGAGGAAATTCAGTTCTATGAATATTTCAAAATATTTTTTTTAAAACATTTCAGACTAGATCAAACACAAATATTTAAATGTTGATGTTTCCTAAAAACAGATATTCTAGCATCTCATTATAACTTTAACTCTCAAACACTTGGGAATGCTCTATGATTCCTAACAGCAAATTTACAGAAACTGGGCCTAAAATAGAGCTGCTAGGCATAAAAATACACTGTGGTTCTCCTTAAGGTCCATTAACTAATTCAAACTAGTGTAATGGATTGCAAACAGCTGTTGTGCACCATCTTGAACAGCATCCTTTCAAGGATTACTCTTGAGATGATCAAAGTGCCTGGAACCCAGAGTAAGGATGGAACTGATGGCAAAGGAAATTTCTCCCCAGATCCAGACAGGATTAATTTTCCATCCTATTCCTTGGGGTAGACTGACAGAGTCTTGTCTCAGATACTGTTTTGTTTGGTTGGTTTGGTTTTTTGTTTGTTTGTGGTTTTTTTATACTTTCCCTTCTTTTGGAGGAGGCAGAGGGGTTGAGAAAGGAAAGAAGTTCATACACAGCCCTGCTATTTGATGCTGGAGGGGCCTGCAAGTAGCATGTATCCCATCTGAGAAGAGGCAAAGATACAGTATTAACTAGGTGCTACAGTGTGATTTAGTCAGCTATAAAAGGCCTTTTTTGATAACTGTAAATCCATTCACAATGGCAGAGCCCACACGCTCTGTGTAGCCAAGAATTATGGTGCACATTCCATATATTCAAGGCAGCTGAATATATGGAATGGTTGTAGATCTTGTTGCTTTATTTCCATAAACCTATGAAAAACAAATTTTGGGAGTAGCTTTAACTAGAGCATAACAACTTAGCATGACTGTAAAGCATAAAAGTGATTTTCTGAGGGTTCCTACCTTTCTTCTGGGTATCCCTTGCCTCTAGAGGTCCTATTTAGGAAGAAGGTATCTGGTTAAAGACAATTTGAGAAATCAGGCACAATTCAAGCTGTCTTGGGTTTTAGGGATCACATTTTTATGTGTAAGCAGAAAAGTGCCTTCTTTCTTTCCTGCAAGCTCTACCTCCCTTTGAGCATACCCATTCTTCTGATCAAAATACAGATACTGAGCAGAAGACAAAAAGATCAGCAGGAACTGAAAGTCTCAGATTTGCTCATGAAGATGGGTTTCTGTGCTCCAAATAAGACCAAACATATGTAAATGATACATTATGTGTTTATGGACTGAAACACAAATAGAAGAATCTGTCAAAATACCTACGTGAACTCCGGTCTGCTCATCTCTATTGCACATACAATTTCTGTTTTTATCCACAACCTTTAAGAGAACAAAATGTTACAGAAGACTGCTTACATGATAATACAAGGGAAAAACCAACCAGTAAGGCACACAGCCTTGGGGAAGGAGAAGGAATGGGAGCCAGTGTTTGGAGCAAGCTTTATAAATTTTGCACAGTTCTGATGGAAATCCCAGACAAAAAAAATATACTTGCATTACAAACTCCATTTTAACCCCAAATCTTAAGGAAGCTTTACACCTGAATTCATTTCCAGGACTTAAATGCTTCAGGGATGCTGAAAACAGTAAAATAGCTTTGTCTGATTTTGTATTTTTTAAGGCTGCCCATGCCATTACTGGTGTTACAAGTCGGAACTTGGTTTTCCTGTTTATTCCCCACAGATCAAATTCTTAACCTGGATTTACTGAATTTTCAGGCTACCAAGCTTTAATGCAAATCAAATAGCTTTCTTTATAATGTTCACTCACAGCATTACTGAATTTGTTTATTATGAGAAGAAAGCACAAATGAATTCTGCAACTTTTCATTCACATTCGTTAGTGACTAAATTAAGGGCTAAGCTTTAAAGGCACAAATGGAAATGTTCTTCCTCCTTGAGCTACATCAGTCTAGGTAAAGAGACATCTAGCAGTTCACCTGAGACCTAATTTAAGTTTTAATGCTAACAATTACAGGTTCCATGAGGATGACACTGGGAAATCATAAGTAATGAAAAGGCACTATTTATCTAATTATAAAAGCACAAAAAAACAGAAATCCAAAAAAACCAGGGTACATTTTACCAAGCTTAGCACATGCAATGCAAAGTTAGAGGAGAACTCCCATAAAAAGTGAGGTATTCTCTAGAGGCTGGTAGATTAAATGAGCAATATTTCTCTCTCTGTTTCTCTTGCTTTAAAAATCTCCATAAGCCTGTTTTGATTTTGCATGCTCCTCAGGAAAAGACTGTTAGGAGTAAGTGCTGTTAAATCACACGGCACAGTGCTCTGGAGTGCTGCAGCCTCCTTCCTGGCAGGGGACTTGTTTGTGAGGCTATTATGTGACCTCTACGACCATGTGCCTGTCTCCTATTCCAAAAAAATTATGTAGATTTCAGCAAGATGGAGCCAAGCAGGATCTAGATGTAAATTTGAGAGAGTTCTATAGAAGAAAAGCACTTGGGGTAGCCTGTGCTGCTGCCGTGCCCACCGTGAGACAATTGCATTAATGCCCTGGTTTTTCATATTTTAGAAATAAAGCATCCAGTCCTCTTGATGACAAAGAAGAGTGCTGAAGTGTGACTTTCCACACTTCACCTTTTGAAAACCTGGAGTTAAATCACAACAAGAAGCAGCTGCAAGTTTTCATTTAAATAAACACCAAAGACAAGTGGAAATTTGGGGGCCAAGTGGGTAGTTGGGACTGACAATGCTGGCTACTCAGACTTTAGTTCAGAAGTAGGTGGCAGTAAGATTTAATAACCTGCCAGTTAGTCTCTATCTCTACTTTTTAGATTTTCTTCTAAGTATCAACATCAGTGGAGGAGCTGCAAGGCAGTGGAAGGGCTGGAGACCACCAGGTTACCAGAACATAGTGATCTCTCTCTTTGAAAAACACTCAGAAGAATCCCAGAACAAAAATAGCTTTCTTATCTATGTGTTATAGTACTTCCTAAATTAAACTAAGTTACACACAGTTAATATTGCCAGGCAAACACTACACTACTTTCCGTGATGGTAAACTTGAGCTTGATTTTGGAAGCTTTCAGGTTCCACACAATGAACTGAGACATTTTCTCTGTTCCTCTGTTGATAACTTTTCTGTCAGGAGTGCCTGGATTAGGTAGGCAAAACAAGACTGGAATGCCTTCTCCACCTGACTCCATTAGGAAACTATTTTAGACGTGGAGACTGGCTCTGTTCTTACACAGTCTTGAGTTTATGTGCCCTTCAGGTATTTGTAGACATCTACATTTCTGAACGATCAGACACCTTAAAGAACATTCAGACATGGGGGGCATAGTATGGTCACATCTCCCAGAGGGAGATGCCCTCATTGTTTTCCTCAAGTCACAGGCCAAAAAAGCCTAAATTATACATACAACAGTGATTGCTTTTCTTCTGTACTTTGCCACCTACCACCTTTAGTGAACTTTCACTGTGCATAAAACTTAAATATATTTTCATAAAACCTTGCAAATACATGCAAATAACAATTTCTAAATGCAAAAAACAATTGCAGCAACATTTAAAAGCTTCCCATTTATTAAGAAATGTATCAATTGTACTCTTGTTGTTCTCCCACAGGCCAGTGTGTGTGAGCACAGGTGAAGGCTGAAGTTAGGGTTCATGCTGCCACAGTGCTGTCAAAATATTAAAATGTGGGGTTTTTTCCCAATTTTAAGTGATTTGATGGAATAGCAGGAACTTTGTCTAAATAATCTATTTGTTTAGTGTGACAACCTCTAACTCTGCAGAATCAAAAGCCGAGCAAATCTGCATATGCAAGGATGCAATTGCCCCTCTGTTTTCACAAGGCTGCAGATGAGAAATGGTTTCTCTCTAGCTGTGATAGTGCTCAGCTCTGTGTCTCACTTGCTAATTCCATTAAGAAGAAAGGAAAGCCTGGTTCACAAAGGCAGAGCAAAACTGCACAACAGTTCGTATGCCATAGCTAAAACTCTGGGGTGTTATTATTCTTTACCAGTTTAGGAAATGGCTGACATAGTAGTAGACCCAAAATTTGATTTAAAGGGACAATGTCAAGTGGTTTACACTCAAAATGTAACCTACTTTGAAAATGTTACAATCTGGAGAAGGAATCTAGTCGGAAGTTCTCATACTTTAGTCCTGGGGGAAAAAAACCCCTAAAAAATAGTCACTATAAAAGTTCAGCACTGCTGTTCTGATGCCTGGCCTCTCTCCAGGCCTCTTACAGACAGTGAAGATGGCTGTGACTGAATTTGGTGGGCTCTGTATCAGGCTGTGAAGAAAGGGATGCAGCACACCCCAGCACTTCTCACATGTACGGGGTCAGCACACCACGGCCAGTTCTTCACAGTTTCTTTGATAAGCATGGCTTGTTCTTCCTTTCAAAGGGATTAAAGGTTAACGATGCAGAGTGGTGGGTTTTGGTGAAGTTTTAGGATAGTTTTTCTTTCTGAAACATTGATATTTCATTGTATTTATCTTGGAGTTCAAGACTCTTGGACTTTTAAAGAGACTTGCTGAAGAGTCCAAAACTCTTCTTTATCCTTGGAATCTGTGATGGCTCCCATGGCATTCATCTCACAGCCCTGTACCAGCCAAGGGAAGATGATGTGTTGACACAGATGGATTTTGCCCTTTTTGGTAGAGCACCGGGTTTGCTTGGGCAACACAGCCATCTGCAAGATTACTTGCCCAAGCACCTCTGGTAGCGCCAGGAAGGCCCTAGTGCCAGAAAGGGGTCTGAAGAAGATCCAGTGCTGTCATGTAGATTTGAAATCCCATGGGGAAACCAGGAGGGAGAGCAGGAAACAGAGCAGTCATGAGCAGACGCGCAGCATTTTGTGCTTGTTAGCGTTTCCCGGGCACAGCAACAGCATCGGCAAGAGGGGCCATGGCACTGCCTGGGAGAGAGTCCTGGGACCATCCAATGCCCCAGAAGGCACCACCTGAGGCTACTGCCAAGGGATAGTTTACTGCTTGCTGTCAAGGAACCCAAAAATATGGCTCAGACTGACCATTTGCAGATGCACATTTTTCACCAAAGGAGACTATTTGGGCTGAAAATGCCTTCTTCCCCCTTCCATCAGCTTCTCTGCACTGCTGCCATTTGGCTGCTGAGACTTGATCTAATCAATGCTCATACGGGGAGGTTTGTCTGGCCTGGAAGATGATATTATTGAATAGGTCTATCAAATTTGTCAGTGTCTTCGCTGACAATATTCATGAATATATAACATTGAAATATGGCACATCCATACTGACTTATTCTTTATAGTGCTCAAAATGGCTTGAAAAAAAAACTCTGTAATTTGATAATGAGAAAGAATAAAATCACTATGGGCATAATTGCTAATATCCAGATCTTAAGAAGAGAATATAAATATTGAAGAACAAAAATAAATAAGCAAATGAATTAACAAGATGAAAACTCCTTGATTGCTTGGACTCTGAATGCAAAAATGCCCCTGAAACAGCCTTCTTTATGCATATAATGGGGAAATTCAACAAAACAGTCATTACAGGACTTTCAACTCAGACACTAAATTCCAAAACATACATTACACTTAAAATGTTTAAAAATCTTCTGTCATGGGAATGGCAAGATAAAGTGCATTTTTATTGGATTTGTGGGAAAAGCTGCACCCATTTGTTTACTGATTAAAACCAAATAATACTGCACAAACTTGATCAAACATACTGCACAGGCAGCCAGGGCAAGTGTGGACTGGTGACCCTGGAGAGGCAGGACAGGGTCGGAGAAGGGCCCCCTACAGCTCCTCAGGGTTGCTTTGGTGAAAAAGGGGAGATTGCTTTTTGGGTGCCTCTGATACTAGTCAGACATTTCCAGTCCTAGCATAAATCTTGCCTGTGTAAGAGCCCTTAAAATCCAAGGCAACACAAACATAACGCAAAGATTTATACTCCAAAGGAACGAGTCCTCTTTTGGTTTTGCAAACCGAAAGATTTGTGCTTTATTTGTGAGTATCAATGGGCTTGCAAGAACAGGAGGGAGCAAAGACACTGACTGAACAGACGGTTTGAATAGTTCGATATGGAAAAACTCAGCTGGGCGTTGGGACTTGTGGCTGTTTGCAAAGCTGCTGCCTTCCTGGGACCCCGCATCGAGCGTGCGGGGGTGGTTACGGAAAAACCCGCTCCAACTCAGCTACCACAGTCTCTGCAAAGAGCATTTGGCACTGCTGCATTAGCATAATTGACAACATCAATTATGCCCACTGCTATTTTCTCCCCTGGGAAAGTCAGTCCACACAACTCAATGTTTTTAAAAGCGCGCAGTGCTCACGGTCTTGGCGATTTTTAGTGCCATTAAATGGTAGAGAACAAAGGTATTCTCTGGGAAGCTGCAGGCTCAGGGAAATTTCTTCAGAGGCGTAGGAACTGTTACTTTTTCACACAAAAATTCCCATGATCAGGGCATCATTTCCTGTGTGAGGAGATGGGAAGGTGGGAAAAAAGTAGCACATACCACATTCCTATAATAGCCATCATTAAATGTTTCTGCAGTTGAAAGAACATGAGGATGGCACAGAGCTTCCTGTCTGGCAAAAGCTGAAGCATGAATGTTCACTGGGCCTCAGTTTTATACTGCTGTCTTCCTTTTCACCAATTATTTCTGAAAGGTTGGAGTTGTTGCAGCTTTTTGATACAGTGGTTCCTTTCCCCTACGGTCCCCCGATGGAGTTACATCACAAACATTTAGGGACACTGGAGGCATGTGGATTGCCCTGCGTGAACTCGCAATTTTCACCCTACATGCTGTCACTGTATGTAAAAATGAAAAATTTAAGCAAGACTAATAGGTGCACACAAAAAACCCATCAGCTGGTGCAGGCGATGCTTCAGTTTAAATCAATGGATGGTACCTGATGAGACCCACCCAGGGGATACAGTCACAACCCTTGAGAAGCCCACTGGGACCTGAGCCATAGCAGAAGCCTCGAGATGCTGCTTTCTAAGGTGCAATCATGGTGTCCTTCTGTGCCAAAGAGGTACCTACTGGACTTGATGCTGACTCAGGATGCCTCCATCACTTCCACAGCTCTAGGGGAGGGAGATGCCCCACCTCCTTTCCACAGGCCCCTGTCATCTCTCACAGGACCATCTGTTCCCACACTTCTTCTAACCTCTTGGCACTTGGAGACCATGCCCACTACAGAGCTGCTCCTCTGTGCTGTAGCTCTGCCCTATTCCCTGCCCAATAACCCAGTTTCCTCCAGCATTCCCTGCTTGACTCCCAACCCCTGACAACATTTTGCTGCAATCAATTTCCTTCTACCCACCATCCCTCCTCTTGAGCGTGGGCTGAAATATCATCTCTCCTAAGCCAGAGCTGTTCCCTTCCTCCTGCTCACTCGAGCTGAAGGTGCCTCCTGTGCACCCCTTCCTCCATGACTCGGCTTTCTCCTGACATCACTGTGATCTCCTCCTCCTCCCTAATTCTCAACCTGCCTTTCCTCCCTTCTTGTTACAACTCAGTTGTTCCATGCTTAAATGTGCAGTCTCCTCTCTAGGTGATGTGGGTCACTGCCATCCTAAAGTAAATCCACCAGACAGCAGTAGCACAGGACAGGCTTTACAACACTGGAAAGGGGCTGCAAGCCTCCATCTCGACTTGCAGGTGCCAGTGCTCTCCTCAGCTGAAGAAAAAGATTTTGACATCACAATACCACTTGGCCTTATTTCTAACTTAAAATAAATTATTTTGGCCTACTTGGCCCTGTCATCTGCCTATCACAGGATACAACCTCAGCCCTCACAGCCTTTTAAGAAAACTGATCGCTACCTCCCACAAAAAGCTGAGGGTAATCAAGAGTTTGGAGGAAGGACACTGAAGACTTCTCTCTCTTTGCGTGTCTCTCTCTTCACCCATGGAAGGGCTTCTTAGCAGTATGAAATACCTGGACCAGGTGGATCCTTGATCTTTTCAAAATTCATTCCAGTATTTAACTTCCCATAGCAATTCCTACCCTCTCTGCTTCGTGCTGCAGCCATCCCCAACAGCTCACACTCCTCTGCCTCCCCGAGACATCATTTATTCAGAGCTCTATGTTTTAATCATCATGCACTGCTTTTAAGTAGGAACAGAACAATCATTTCTAAGGCCAGGTACTGCACTGTTGCAGGGACAGCACACACAGAGGGCCTGCACAGGAGATGATCAGCTGAAGTAACTACTGCCCACAGGACTCTGCCAGTGACAAGCGTTAACACCTGTGAAACCATCAGCTGGGTCTCACCTAAGCCATGCAGCTCAGCTAAACCCAGTGATCCACACCTACTCTCTCCAAATACTTTAAAAACACAGGAATATCACAAAACTGCAGCAATGAATGCATCACCTGACCCACTTTCACAAGACCTCTCCAAAGGTTTTAATTCTCAGTGCGAGCTGTGAATATTTGCGTGCACACACACGTTCAATTTCTAAATCAATCCTCTCAGGGAAAGGGTGTAAAACATGTCTCCCAAACCTCACTAGTATTTACATGTTTTTAATTTCAAGCACCATATAAGGCTATTCAGCCATCATATTTTACTGTAGCATCTAAATAAATTGAAAACATTTATCACTTAAACCCCCTCACATTTTTAAGAACCTTATTAAGTTCATAGTTAAGGGTCGACAGGTAATATTATCTATTATGGCAACGTTTCATGGAATCACGGCTGTGCTATGCTCTGGATTTTCACTTTCTTAAACCTGTATATCGTGACAAAAAGGTGCACTGATTCAATAATTTTCAATAATGTCTGCTAATTCTGGCAAATAGTTTACAATATTTATTTCCACTGTCAAAACAGGTGTTTTATGGCCAGAGTATCTGTTCATTGACAAAAATGGAAGCAACCCATTTATTAAGAACAAAGAGAGTTTGTAGCAAAAGCAGAAGTAACACAAAGATAGTGTTTCCTTGAAGTAAATCGAGAAGATGAGGACACCTCACCTTAGCAAATGGAGGAGAAAAGAGACTTACACAGATCCTACAAATTGCGATTCTCACAGGAATAGGAACCGTACCTGCATAATCTGTCCTTGCATAATGCCCATCTTCCGATTTTGTAGTTGTTGTAGTATTATCTGTGTGAAAAGAAATGTGTTGAATTGCTTGGGGAGCCTGGACTTGATGCAGCTCACAGCCCCGCTGCCAGTGCCCAGGCAAAGAGAACCTCGCCTGCGTGCACAGCATCGCTGCTGGCTGCAAGGCTCTCCTGGGTCTGCCAGGTGAAAACAGCAGGATCTTTCTTCTAACAATATGTGATAACAGATTGCAGCTGGGATAAATATATCAGTCTGAGGCAGGAGTTGTCATTTCTGCTCTATTTGAAGTAATTGGGGAGTTTTAATATGTACCCTGAAATGAACTGCCACTTAGGGTGGTTAACTTTAAAGAGATTGGAATAAACTGGAATGTGCTTAATACATCTGTATACTATGGCCTTGTAAGTAGATGTACTGAGGATTTATAGGTCAGAAGCTAAGGGGAAAATAGCTGTTAAGAGTCTGAGCCTCAGCAGACACTTTATTTACGGGAGCTATTTAAAGGCAAATTTTCTTCATTTTTATTTTAGAGCAAAATAGGGTTTTTAAAGTCAACTCAAGGGTTACAGGTGATGTAGTAGCCCAAGAGCTGTGCACAGAGAAGTGTGGTATTTATGGAGAAACAAAGGAAGTCTTGAGATACTACTGGAAAATTGCCTTCCAAGACACCTTCAACATCTGGGGGCCTAGCTCAGGTCACTCGAGAAACAAGACAAGTACAGTATTTGGGAGCACATCTTTAGCCTCCTGAAACTGCTTCATGGTGCTCCAGTTAGGGGAGCACCAGAGGATCCATCCTGGGAGGCAAAATGTATCTGAGGGGCATTCCTGCTGTCCTACTCCGACTCCTGCCGGGCAGACAGGGCTCTGGGCAAGCTGCTCTGGGCAGAGTACTGGTGACTGATGTTGAAACCAGTGCAGGGCTGAAGAGTCCCCTGCTGCTGTGTGAAGACCATGGGAAGGGTTAGGAGTGGGGGACTCCTCATGCCTAGCTGGTGTCTGTGCTGTGGCGGGCTCTGCCCCTTCCTCCACCCTGTGCTCTACAATATAAACTGCAGGAGCCTAATGGAAATGTAAGAAGTGCCAGCCCTGGTTCCTTTTTTTTTTTTTTTTCCTTTACAAAAATTGAAAACATTCTTTGAAATGAGTTTTGTTATGAGAGTTACCTTGACATCGACCCAAAGACATGACTTCAATTTTCTCCTGTTTCTGGCATGATGCCTCTTTGATTTGACATGCATTATCATAAGATTTCCCATCGGAAGCACAAAGAGGATTGAAGTTGGTTTGAGAACAGTCAATGTTGCAAACACACCTGAAAAGATAAAGACAGAGAAAAAAGAAGAGGCTACTATGAGAAAGTTTTTTCGTAACATCATAAATACATCTCAGAAATATAAGTGTTTGTATTATCCTGACTGCACAATGCAAATCAACATAATGAAAATGAAAAGTTCTGTCAAGAGGCCATTTGTATTTCTCAATGGAAATGAGATGAGGGGAGAGGGAAGAGGCACCTAAAAGCAAGCAAAAGGAAAGATAAAAGAAGTGTATTATACATGGAAAACTGTGCCACAGCATTACTACTCGTAATCTCTTGTAAACCAAATACCTAAGCAGATATGCAGATAAATCAAGCTGCTGAGCCCTCCTGCAAATTAAAGGAGCCACAAAATTCACCTCTCTTCAGGTGCTGCCCATCACATGTTATACCATAAAATGTGGGTTTATATTGATTTATGATTTAATTCTGAAAATAATTCCGGCACCTGTCACAGGCACTTTGATAGTAATGAAAGATGTGATACTGAAGCCTCACTTCACCCTACTGGGACAAAACCCCCTGCCAAGACTGAGACTGGTAGCACTGATGCCACAGCACTCTCTCTGTGCCTCAGGCTGGTGGGATCTCCCCAGCTCCCGGATGCAGAGAGGCTACTCAGTATTGAAACCAGGGGAATGCTGTTTAAGGAAAGACTGTGCACAAGCACTTCTGGAAGCATTTGTGTAACTCAGCAACCAAAAAGCCTTACCCAGTTGTTACCCAGGAAGGTCAGCACCCACTCCTGACTTGGTGACATGGTCTGTAGGGGGTGAAGACTACTGTGTCCAAGAGCACAGGGTGGGCAAATGCAGGCAGGGCAGCAGTGGCCCTGCCCTCAGATTGCCCAGGGGCATCTCCAGAGGCACTACAACCCAGCCTGTGAGCTCTTGTGCTGCCCTGAGATGTGAACCAAAGCACAGAGAGAGATTCACTTCAAAAGTCTGGTCTGGATCTGAACTGACACTAATGTGGACATGTCCTGATCCCAGCAAGCCTCGCCATTGCTTCTGAGATGGAGAAACCTAATTATTTCCATCAACAGCAGGCTGCAGACTTTTTTCTCTAGGTTTCTCCTTTTTCATTATCATTAGCGATGTCAGACACCCTCGGGCATTGTCAAGGGAATGGCATGCTAATCTCCTGTCCCCCGACCGTGCCCTGTAACAGACAGCTCAGCCTCAGCAACACCGATGTCATCTTGCTCGGGGACAAAGCCAGAGGTCTAACCTGGCAGCTGCCTCAGCTCTTCTGAGCACATAATTGTGCACATGCTGCTATCTAAACTCTTCCCGGCTCCTTCTGACATTAAGGCAAAGTAATGTGATTGATGCTCTATCTCCAGCCCACTGGTTGTGCTGAACCTCACAGCACCAACTCCACAGTTCTCCCTTTGGAAAGTTAAGTAATGGAAATGTCAAGCCTCTAGCCTCACTGCTTGATTTAAGAAAGTATTTAAAAGTCAGACCACCTCCCATTTGCAGCAGACATCTGGACACCTTCGACTACTAGAAGTGCAGATGGATATACATGAGAAAAAAATTTTGGTGAAAAGAGGAAGAAGGAAATTAGAGAGTGTGGGTCAGATTCCTCCTGCACCCTCTTGGCCTCTGGCCTCAACAAATGTGCCCAGGGTGATGAACATCAGAGTCTTCTTTTAGACTTTTCTTTTACATTGGGTAGGTCTATTTACCCCAAAAATTCACAAAATACAGGAAACTTCAGCTCAGAAGGAGGCCAACAGTGAAAAGCTGTGGTTATAAATTAAATTACATGATTTCATAACTAGAAGAAAAGAGTCTAGCTCCCTGTGTGTAACAATTTCCCCACACTGATAAACATACAGAATATAAGAAAAAAATTCTAGTGCATTTCCTAAGAACCTCCTTATCAGCAGAATATGAATGTTCTGCTCCACTGAAATATTAACCATCGTCATTTCTTCCTGCAGCCATTTCCAGCTTCCCACCTTAGTCAAACTCACTTCATTAGGAAACATTTACTGCTCAAGTAATAGTAATTCTTTCCACGTAGCTCCACCATTTGCATTTCAGATGGGACACAATCAGCCATATGCTCCTTTTTTTGGTATAATAAAACAGCTCAGAAACAGCTTCACTTCTCTACATTTTGCTGCAAAAAATGAGTGAAGGTTAATATATATTATGTTTCAAGTCAAGAGAAAATTAAGTTAACGAGGAAATTACAACAAAAGGGTGCTCTTTAGGGGAAATCTAAGCAACTTTGGATGCAATTTCAAAAATGCCTAGGGGACGCAGGAACCTGTGCTCAGAGTTAGACACCTTAGAGACATATTTTTAAAGGTGTTTAAATGCTTAAAGATGCATGCAAACACTTTGTGTGGGATTTTTGAAATCTCAGAGACCTATCTCCCACTGATTTCAAAGACCGTTTCAGAGCCCACCAGGCATTTATTTGCATCTTTTGATGCCTTCCAAAACACAAAGAGCCAAAATTGCTTTTCTGACCTCTTTCAGTAAAAGTGAGAAGAAAAGCAAGATTTTTCTGAACTCCATTCTGAAATCTTAACTGTGAGACTGGCCTTTCTTTCCAAGCACCGCACGAGCACCACGAACCACACGCTGCTTGTGCTGATGTCAGATCACTTGTGTGAGAGGGAGATCAGGAAGGGACAACCTCAGGATGACACCATATGCTCAAGCCTTATAGGCTCTCCTGTGTGAAGCTTGATTTTTCAGGGCTAAATGGACAGCGAAAAAACACTACAGCAAACTTGTCACCCCTTGCTGCAAGGATCTCCTTGCTGCAAGGATCTGTGCATCATCCAACCCTTGCACAGTTTTCAGTGGACAACTTCTAGCTTGTATCTGCAGTTTATTACTACTTTTGCACTTATAATCTCAAATCCTACTTCAAGGCTGCACAATTAAGTCAACATCAAATATATGCCAGGAAATGCTAAAGGTACGATTGCATCAGGAAGATTAATGTGCCTGCGTTGCTGGCTCTTCTTAATTTATAGTGCTCCTCTTATCAGGGGAAATGACAGTGTTTAAACACATTTTTTCCATCTGGAGGAACAAGCAGTCTACAATTTCAACCACGCCCCCAAACTCCAGAAGAGCAAACTGCAGGGAAAGAGGTGGGGCAGGTACTCCAAAGGTGTGTGCCCCGACACACATGGCCACAGAGCACAACTGAGCCTTAGGTGGGATCCACAACTGATGGAATAAACATCAAATAAACAGCACTTAATGCATCTGATTGAATGAAATCCTGTCGCCATAAGTAAAGGTGCCTTCACTTCTTGAAGCATTATAAAATGCAGAAGTGGGACTGTCTCCTATTAAACAAGCAGAACCAAAATATGACATTCCTGCTTGGTCACAGGGAGTACATTAAGTCTTCAGTGCTTGTGGGACACAGAAACCCACTACCCCAAAGAGAGCCTCACCCTAACACTTGCCATGCCCAGAAATCCTGTTCTGCTCCTCGCTAGAACCCAGTGCTGGTACTGGCTGGTGGGCTGGCTGCCTGCCTGCAGCTTCCCAGTCCCTGAGGTACTTGAGTATGGCTCTAATTTTAAGCAATTTGATAATTCGGCCATTTTATCATCCAGGTTATGACTTCTGATTATAGTTATATCAATAAATCTATTTGGTTTCTATGTTTTAAGTGTAGCGCTGAAGAAAGTTTGGCAATGGAAAGGCTGACTGAGCGTTCCTCAAACAAGACACTGTGAGAAGGTCAATGAGGTCTCCTAGGGGGTCACAGGATGCAACTGTACCCAAGGGTATACGCAAAATACATGTGTAAGGTTTAACTATGCTTTCTGCAGTCAGAAACACAGCTTTAAAAGCATCTGCGAGGAAAGAGAGCCTCCGGAATGTCAGCTGATACCCTGCAGCTCCCCTGAGAAAGGAAGAAACACTGGATGCTGTCTCACAGGCCCAATGCATCTTTCAAGTAATGGGCTCCTATGTTAATTGATTAAAATTTGGGCTTCCACCATAAACAATCATTAAACAAGGCTAATTTTCTGTCTTTTCTTTCAGGTCATTGTGATAGTCTCTGATGAATTCTCCTTCTTTTATATGCTTTACTTTATTCCACTTAATTTCATATGATGATAATCTTAGAGGAGCTGAACATCCAGCAACCTATTTGGTTACTCTGGTGATCACAGAAGCAAAATAAACAAAGCAAACTAAAAAGACTGTCCAACAGGCAAACCTGGGCACCTCCTCAGAAGATTTTGGGCTGACTTTCCAAGGTGCATCCTGCAGCACTGCTTGATGACATTGCTGGGCCTTGTCATGAGAACGTCACATCCAGGATGAACCAGAAGGTGTCTGCAGGCAGAGATGCAGCTCTGCAGCCAACATGCAGGAGAAGCTCAGGAGGGTGCCTGTGGGAGATCTGGCAGAGCTGACCTTAGCCTGAGGCAGGTAAGATGCTGAAAGGCACCTCCCTGTGCCTCACTACTGACTTGTGGGGTACATGTTGCTGCACTCTGGTCTGCAAGCTTCTGTCAAGGCAGTAACTGCAAAGATTGTACTCAACAGCACAAGGGAACCCATGGGCATTTGAGGAGTGACTGTTGCTATTTCACTCGATTAACATGCTTCTCTCCTTCCCAGGGAAATAAGAGAAGAGCACAAAGAAGTCATCTCCTGCCCAGATCCTGACCATGAAAAAATGCTGCCCAGACCCCAGAGGTCTATGGCCCAGCAGTGATGGTGATGTGCTGCAGCAGGCTGCTTGGCCAAGCTGGAGCAGCCAACTTGGCTTTCTATTGAATCAGTCTCTCTAAAAATTAATGGGGTCCATAAACCAGGCACGGGTGAGTGCAGTTCTCCTAACTCCCCACGCTTCTGCAAATAACATATGGTATTATTTTCTGGGCAGAGAGAGTACCTTTGCCTGCAGAGAGCAAGCAACTGGAGACAGGATTCATGGCTATGAAGGACTGTCCCTGGAGGGAGGAACTGAGTTTTAAGGAGGTGTCTCAATAAAATGAGAGAATGAAGGGTAAGGGAATGCTATAATTATATTTCCTTAGTTCATGAATAGAGTATAACCATCAGCGACATGGTGATGACAAAAAGAACCCCACTCTATGCTTTATGTTTACTCCTAAGACAACTATTCAAAATTTGTTTTCAGCAATGTATTACTGAAAAATAATTAAAAAAAATTACTATCCAGTACCTGAACATAGCACGAGGAAGGTTTCCTATGTAGCTCTGACTAGAAGCAAGGAGGATAAATGAGACAATGCTTCCAAAAGAGCGGTTTCATTGGGAACAGATGCAGGCACATTTCTGTCAGATGAGCGAGATGGCAATGGCAGTTCTTCCCCATTCAACATCTTTTAATTAGCCCTCTGCTGTTTGGAAACCTGAGAGCATTGTTTGTACTACCTCTGTTTATTAAAGATTCATATTCAGGCTTTGCTGGCCATGGGTCATTTGCTTTTTGGAACCAGAGCAACAGAAAATTGTGTCTGAGATATCTGCAAAAAAGTACTTAATGAAATGACTAACGTCTTCAGCCAAGTGTCTAGTTGATTACAGGGTCCAAACAGCAGAACAGCAATAAATCTGCCACAAAGAGAATTGTCAGTCAAGAAAAAAGGCATAAAACCAAACAGACAGGAAAGCAAGAGCTAAAAATGTGAAAATGCAAATCTAGTGTTATTTTTACTAGTCAGAGCTCTGATATTTGAGCGCATATGCTAATTTGGTCAAGTGTGAGATCCCACCACGTCTCAGCAAGCGCTATTTTACAGGGAAAGTAATGTTCCATTCTGCAATCATTCTAAACGTTATATATTTTCTTCAGGCAAAAAATAAAAAAAGCAAGAAAAAACCAACAACATTTTGCAGCATACAAAAGCCCAAAGCCTTTCCTTTGCCATAAAACAGTGTATAAATAAAACCACAGTTGTTGTACATTTATGATATTTTCACTAGAGACATTTCTTATCTTCCTCTGCTCTGACTAGAAAATGGTGATCAGAAGCTGAAATTTCTGGATGTCAGCATGGTCCTCTCCAAGCCCCCTGCCCCTCCAAGTAGGACATTAAATGCCCATTTAAAGCCAACCTGGCAGTATATTCCTGCATAAAGAGCGTGGCAATCAGTCCCAAATGCCTTCTCTATCATTAGGATTCCTGCAAGGTTTTTCTCTCTGGTACACAGGGCATCTTTGTTGACATTACCAGCAGGCAAGCTGAAATGAAGCCAGGCTTAACATTACGCCTCAACATCCGTGCACACATCGTACCACGGTTCAGCCCCGTGTCAGGAGGCTGGTGGGAGAGCTCACTTTACCCAGGCAGCTTTGGGTACGTTTAATGTGTCTCAACACAACACCACGCAGAGATACTTGAACCAGCTCTAAGCAAGGACTGGCAAGGTTAACCAGGCTGGGTAGACCCAGCCTCTGGGAGCTCAGCTAGCCTCCTCAGACCGGCATCGCGCCTTGTTAAAACTCACTGCCTGCGATACCCCCTTACCGGGGAGCAGTGACAGGTCACCTCTGTACCCACCTCGGCACATCACCCATCCTCAAAGCTGCCTGCACACACAGGCAGCTAAACTGGATTGCTCCAGGGCGCTTGCGCACACCTTAGTTTCCACATCAGTGTCAAAAGGACCATATAAATATGAGCTCCTGCCTCTGACCCTCAGCCCATCTGCCAGTACACCATTAAGCTTTACAGTGATCTCATACAGCCCTACAGCAGCAATGACCTGGTACTATTATACCCATTTCACAGAGAGTAAAGTTTTAGTGCAAAGTCCTGGCACCCTCAATACAGAGTCAATAGGGACTTTTGGTAGCCTGGTCAAACTCACTGCCCCACAGTGGTCCCTGCAGCGTGTGGAGCACAGCTCAAGAGGGTGGCACCCAACGATGCCTCCAGCCAAGAGACAAAACTGCCTGGTACCATTGCCTGGTTTTGCATGCAGCTGAACATAGGTACACTGACATACATATATATAAAATACATTCATAATGCACACTGGTGCACAGTATTTTACTCTTTCTATGAATCATACCCTACAACCTGTCTGTGCTTGCCAGGAGATTGAAATCCTAACACTGCATTCTTAAGAACATCATTAACAGGCTTAAAGAATAGAGACACTGCATGTCTTCTTCAAAACAAACTTTGCTGTAATTTTGAGGCTGATGCAAAACTTTAGCTGCAGTGCAGAACAATAAACAATACATATTTTATAATGGCAGCACAAAAATAGCACGCGGTATTTCTTTCCTGGGCCTGCAAGTGCTTCTCTTCTGCTTTAAGATCACAGGAGAAGAAAAAGCATGGCTTATTGCGAGTGCCTTCCATTCAATGTTATTTATTTATTTATTTATTCATTTATCTAATTTATTTTTCCTTTTTGTCCTTTGCAGCACAGCTTCTGCACTAAAGGTTTTAGCATGTCTACTTTGCACAGCGGTTTCCCTGGGATATTTTACCTATTTCAACTGTTCAAATGTTTATCTTCACCAGGAGTAAAAGGAGAAAAGCTTGATTCCCTCAGGGTGATGCAGTGTTTCTGCATGGCATTTCAATAGCATCCTGTTATTCAAACAATTAGAAATCACAGAGACCATGCACGGAATTATCAGCATACTGCATAGAGATTTTTATTATTATGTAGTGCATAATGAAAATGATTTGAAGGACCCCAAAGCATCATAACACAAGGAAGCGCTGAACAATCAGGTGATATTTTTTTTTTCCCCCTGCTTTTTTCACTGCAAGAGCCCAAAATATTGTTCACTGGACACATGTCAAGCTAAAATGCACTAAAGTGGTGAATATATTTACTGATGCCCTTCCTTGCATACCAAATGCAACACACTCTGGGAGCGTAGCTGGAGTGCAGAGCCAGGAGCTTGGGCAATCGCTGTACAGCTGCCACGCTGCTGCTGCTCAGTAGCAGGGACTGACTGGCAATGCTTAAAAATACGTGTGGATTTTTCAGAGCACGGGTTTTTTTATGGCAGCTCATGGAGGTTGTTCCAAAACATTTTCTTGGACTGCTCCCTGTGACACCTTGCTTTACAGCCCTGAGGAGAGTTCTTGGGCACTGCCTCCTTCCTGGAGCTCGGTGAGGAGATGGTCTCACACTTCACCGGTTTTCAAGAAGTCATCCTGGAGACTGCAGCTCACGAAAAACATTTTAATTTGCTGTGCAAGACACTGCAATTTGATTCCTAGTTCTCTAATTTTTACCCCATAACTTTTTTTGCTAAGTTTTTGACAAAAAGTATCACAAAATTCACCTTTGCTTCCTTCTTCCAATTCACAGCACCAATTATAATACGACCTTCATCTGGCTTCCTGATGCCTTTGGTGCCCTCAACAGTACATTGAACTGTATGCTAACACCTTTAGGGTAAAATGAATGTGTCACATATATTTTTTTTAAATATCATTCCTATTTAAAAGGAACTAAGTTGTATAAAGCAATCTTTGCTAGATTGGATGCTTTAAAGCCAAACAGAGAATTACAAGTCTGATGAATGGGTTTGAAGAATCATGGAAAAACCCTCACACTAGCTGTGTGACCAGAGCAGAACATTCTAATTCTGTGCACATGCCAGTTCTAGTGTCTGCAGGTATCTAACGTGTGAAGTTTATTTAAAACCCACAGAATAAAATAAATGCCTTTTTATGGTTTGCCAACACTTGGTGTCCTTCACGTCTCTGTAGTCTGTGCTAAAACAAAGCTTTGCTGACTGTTTCTCTCTCTGTAAACATTTGAGGCTGTCCTTCACGAACGGTTTATTGCTGTGTGCCTCAGACTGCTGACATTGTTCGCTCCTTTTTTGAAGCCAGAAGAATAACGAGAACTGTTTCCACAAATCCCAGCGTTTCACCTCAGCCTGCAACAGCCAGTGGGAATACTGCAGTGTCCAGTGGGAAGCATGGGACACTATCTAGCTGCAGGTCCTGGCACAGACCTTGCCATACCAGAAGGACTGATCTGTTCACAGAGAACTGTAGCACCATCTGGGACCAGCGACAAATTTCTGGTAACACCGTTGTTATCAACACTAGAAGTTACTTCTGAAAGTGGAAGGCAAGCTCTGATTTATCAGTGAAGGTAAAGGGATGATGGCCTTTTGGCTAGCAGAGACCAGTGTCCTTCCAGCCAACCCCTCACAACACATGAGTCATCCACTGCTGGTGGGGAAGGAAAGGCTTAGAAGTGACCTTCCTAAAAATAGTGAGAAGAAAACTGTGGAAAAAGACTCAATGTAAAGACTGCCTCCAGGTGTGCAAAACCATACTGCTCACCATAAACTGTTCTGCATCCTTAAACACGTGTGGTTCATGGTTCTGAGGAGACCTGCCTGGGGCAGTGCCATCTGAACTGGCTGCATACTCCAGGCTGCCCTGCTTGGTTAGCTGCCTTTAATCACAAAACAAAATCCAGTCTAGATATTTAACAAAATTTTTGGAGGATTCTTCCAGACTTTCCTTCAGGCACTGCTTGCACCTTCTGCACAGACAGCAATAAGGAAAGGTAACCTCATGTCATCCTGCACAGCAGGGAAATGAGATCTCAGTCCACAGGTTTGAGACTGGCACTCAAGCAAATTGCTTCTCTGCACGTTCAAGGAGGGTGCAGCAGTAACCTTCTTTTTCCTCAGAGCATTCAGGTCTGTAGGTGAAAGCTGCTGTATGAAACTAGGCATTAGGACTGGCTGGGGAAGTTGCCTCTCCTGAAGTTGTGTCAGGGGAGGTTTAGGTTGGATATTAGAAAAAGATTCTTCACCCAGAGGGTGGCTGGACACTGAACAGGCTCCTCAGGGCAGTGGTCACAGCACCAAGTCTGACAAAGTTCAAAAAGTGTTTGGATGATGCTCTCAGGCACATGGTGTGACTTATGGGGATGTCCTGGGCAGGGTTAAGGGTTGGGGCTTGATGATCCTTGTGGGTCCCTTCCAGGTCAGCATATTCTGTAACTCTATGGCTGTCTCACGATGACCACAGTGGATGGCTGCTTTTGGGATCAAGCCCCAAGGGAAAGTGCTGCTGCCAGGGAAAGGAAGACAGATGAGCAAAGGAAATGTGCCATCTGAAGGACATATCCTTGCCAGCAAACTAATGAGATGACAGTAACCTTCTTCAGGTCTGGGAGACAGATCAGTGGAATCCACCTGGAGCTCCTTGAAAAAGGAGTAAGTACTGGCCAGGACAGGTATCCCTGGGGCGCCCATGCTCCTCCACAAGGGAGAGCTCCATTACAAAATGGGCAGGCTGAGAGAAAGCAATTAAATCTGTATGTCTGGGGACATGTCACACAGGCTTTTAGCTGCAGCCTCCATGTGGGAAGGGACCAGGGCAGGAGATGGACTCTGAGGAAGGGACACCTGCTGCTCCGCAGGGGCTGTGAGAGCTGAGGTCAGCCCTCTGCGTCAGCTACTATTGAGTTTTCCTCAAGCTCATATTTAATGCATGGGATGTATTTTTAATGGTTTAGATGTGTGAACAAACCGTGGCCCTCGATGTTCCAACATGGGTGTGTGAAGGAGCCTCTGACCTTCTGCAATGGAGGCAGTTCTATTTTAATAGTAACATAAAGTGGGATGGAAGAGATGAAGCATTCTATTAAGACATTTGATAATAAATTGGTAAGTGCTTTCCCAGTGTTTTACATAGTTATTCTCTCTGCTGATCTATTTAGCCAACACATGTAATTCTGAGCTACAAAGTTGTATTCCTGCTTTCGTAAACATACTTACATAAAACTCAATAACAACAGTCTATTTATTGCTAAAATGCTGGTAGGAAATTGGAAAAGGTATAAATACAATTCATTGCTGGTGATCTCCTGCCCCCTGAAGGCACTGTAAGGCTCCAAATCTTGCTCAGTTCACAGCATCGTAAAACTGAAGCAATAAATGTCACTCCTTTCTTGATTGCGCATTAGGCCAATCGGCTTTTTATTGCGACTAAATAGGCCGTCGTGAAGGCACCGCTCAGTTTACTGCTGGGGGATGACTTTGGCTAAATGGGGGGCCAGGGAGGGAGGAACACTTACTTTTAAATAACAAGGCTAAGAGAAAGCAGAGGGGGGGGAAAAGGTGTAAAAGCATGTTGCTCTCCAAGGCCTCTGCATTTGCTCTTTCATGCTGTAATGCCTTGATGTACGCAGACGATTATGTGTCAATGCACATTAATATCTGATGCGCATTATCATATTATCATCCCTTATGTGCACTTTCACAGCCTGGTGAGCCCAGGCTCTCCCAGCCACGGGGTTACACAACCAATGTAACCGTGGGGTTACAAACCAAGCCTTGGAGCACCTGCACACAGCTTTGCCCTTGCAGAGCCCAAAGGGACCCTTTTGTGTACCTCCCACAAAGCGTCAGGAGCCAGGCAGGATCTTTACAACATCCTGTATTACAGCAAGAGAACAAAAGAGACTGCCAAAAACATTCCTTTCAGTGTGAATAAAGGCACACACTCAGAAGGCTGCGACATTTTCCTACCTAGGACTGAAAACCACAGTCACATCTGGTGGCAGAGGAGTAAAAAATTCCCCAAAACCTTGGGTTCATTTCCTCCCCTGTTAAACTGGGCACATCCAATGGTTGCTCTCCACCCTGCTGTCATGTGTATGTGTTGTATACATTTCCTGAAAACACAGAGGGATGCTGTTGCTGCCTCATACAATGCTGAGCCACACACATGCACTCTTGTAATAGGTACAGATCAGTGTTAGCACAGTCCACAGCCACAACACCTCAATGCCTTATGAGCTGCTACCCCACACATCCTCCAGCCATCCCCACCATATAAATGTTTCATTCACCTGCTCATGCTGGGTGTGCCATTCCAGCCTCAAAGCCAGGCAGAGGGAAGGCAGGTGAGGACAACCTTCCTCCCACCCTTAGGTAGCAGCCCCAAAACTTTCCCTGAGCCCCTGAACGTGGGCAGCCACTGCAGCCCCTCCCCACTTTCCAGAAAACAACAAACTGGACTAGCTTCAAGTTAGCTTTAGGTTACCTCCCTGCTTCCACAGTCCTCTGTCCTTTCCCCACCCAGCCCTCCAGCTTTCTCTGCCATGACCAGTCATCCCTGCATCCCTACGTGCCTCCCGTTCACACACCACACAGGTAGGTATTTTTGCCATGGAAACCTAATGGAAAATTGGGCTATTCTGAGCCACACTTTTTAAATTATTGCAGCTGTTTTCCCCAACTCTAATGCTGACAAACTAGTAACTGTTGAGACAAATGATGACTACATATCTTATAAGCCTTCCTCCCCCAAATTTCAAAAGAATTTCTGTCTTGCTCCTACAGGGGTATGGCACTGTAAGACATGAAAACCCCCCAAAAATCTCAGAAGTTATTTTTGGCTTTTCACAAATCAATATTTCCTCTGAAGCAATTGAAGCAGTCAGTAAAGCAAATTCTGCTTTTATCATCACAATTTCCAAGTCATTCTTTTGCACTGTGTGAATGACAGAGCATTTACACTCCAACAGAGTCTGTTCTCCCTTCTACCAGCAAAAGGCTCCACTGAGAAGTTACTCCATAGTTACCAAACTAGGAGAGAACTTTTGTTTCACTGAAGTCAGTGGAATAACTTTCATGACTTCCATAAACTGCAAGTTCACCTTCTGAACTGAAAAGCAAGTTTGGATGAGCATCTGAAAAGAGGAGCACAAGGAAAAAAAACAACTATAAGCTTTATGACTGTATAGGGTATTATCCCCTGGACACACAGCAAGTTTTGCTGTAATTGCAAAAGATAAAAAATGTCTTTTTTATTACAAAACCAAATGTTAGGGATTCTGGTGTTTGGATAAGAGATGGATGTGTCGTATAAGGTCCCTAAAAACCTACTTGTGTGAGTAGTACAGATGGAATACAATGTGGGTTTGCATTTATCTGAGAACATTTAGAGCTGTGATATATAGTCTACACGACAGACTTCCTCGATGTATAGAGAAAATATAGCCAATTTCTTTGTGTAGGCTGAATTATTTACCAGAGTGTTCCAAAGTGTATTGGTAATAAAACACTATGAAGCATAAGTAACTCCAGACAATCTTGGCTTATGTTAAAACAAGTTGGTTTTTTTTTAAAGAATGTTATTAAGAAAATAAATCCTGAGAATCTGGAAAGGCAGGACTTACTCAAATGAACATAAGCCTCTGAAGAATTGCATTGACTCAATGGATAGAAAGGTCAAATTCTCCAAACCATCACCCTAAAGGAGTTGGGAATCAGACTCACTTCAAAATTAAATAGGCTATTTTGGCAGAGGATGAAGGATGCAGAGATGGTAAGGCGATTTTCTGAAACTCACCTGACTGGGAAAAATGGTTGGTTTTAACTAAACCCAAATAAAATGTATGTAGAGAAAACAATTTCACCAGATGGTCAAACAAGCCACCGGTTTTCCAAGCATTAACTTTCTAGCCAAGCCACTAGTAGTGCAATCAGTTTAGAAATACAAGGTGCTCAGTCCCTCATCCTCCTCTGTGAACTGCAGAACTGGACCATATCTTCTCTTAAGAGAAACACCCATTGAAAATCAAGTTAACATTCTCTTCCACATCTTCTCCTCTTTCTGCAGAATCATTCTGAGAAAGAGGAAAGCCACATAACTTTGGCTTGATTTAAGGTCTTTTAGAAGTCAGTGGGGGTCTTTCTCTAGTTATGGTGGGGTATGAAGTCACTTTTTCACCTAGGCTAGTTTTAGGTTGAAACTGCCCTCTGAAAGAGCCCTAAAATATCTCAGTATCTTACCTGATAGGAACAGTGGTGTTCATGCAATGCTGACCTGGGGACCTTATTTTCTGAGTCTAACATGATGTCTAGACACTGGTTTCTAATAAGCTGAAGCTTTCACCTAAGCTGCAGCTGCTGCAACATTGTTCTTGTTTGTGCTGTGGACAGCAATTCAAACTACAATTTTGTATTTTGCTAGTTTTCTCACTTTTGTGCCAGTTCACGTGTCATTTCTTTCCACAGCCCCAGGCTGCTCTCATATCCCAGAGGCAGCAGGATCTGGCTGATGAGGCTCCAACAGAAGCCACCAACCCAATCCTTTCTCAGAGCAGGCTTTATAATTAAAACAGAACATACAGGTAGGTGCCATCTTGTTTAGCCTAACTTTTCTCATGGTTTGTCCTGCATTGCAGACCATTAAATGACCAATGTCCAGTTGCTTAGGCTACATTTTTTCCAGTATTGCTGACTCTTAGCCCACTGCATGGTGTCTCTACAGTTATCTCCACATGGCATCTCAACAGTTACCCTGGAAGTCAGCTGCTTTCCTTCTATTTCAAAATCTTTTAACCATAGAACAAGCATCAAATGAAACATTAGCAGTTACCAGAGACAGAACTGGGCTAATTTCCGGGTAGGCACTGGAGGTAGCTCTGTTATCAGGTTGGGGCTAAGATAAGTGACATGGGTGTAAGAAGGTGTAAGATGCTTGGCCATCTGTTGCTGTGCAATGCAGAGATTGTGTGCTGCAGTGCCTTTACTACCCTCTGCAAACCCTGGCCTGGACTCTTATTAGGGATGACTATTAAGCTTCATGTAAAGATTTCTGCAGAAGCAGCTTCACTTCATGCCCTAGGTATGATCTCAACTTAGGCAGAAATGTAAGTTTTTACAGAATTGTGTATTTTTAATGATTTAATTCCATTTCCACGTTTATTTGAACCACAAGTTCAATTTGTATGTTTAAGTGTTATACCCAGCCATGAATAGTGATCCACTTTTTCACTAAAAGAGACAAAAAAGAAGCAGAAAACAGCAATATATATACTGTATAACGCTCAGGACATTGCAGATGTTAAAGCAGCTCGTTGTTTCTGCATCTGGAACAAGTAGGTCACACATAGTTATTATACACACCGCTGAACACGAAGCAGCCAATACCCGTGTAATGTATGTGAGACTTCAAACTACCTTTTAGTACTTTATATCAGTACAGCATCTTGTTTGCAAATGCTCTGGTTGAGAGCAACTGATGGAAGGGGGAAGGGACCCAAAGCCGACTGACCTAATTGCTGTGTGGATTGAGAAGCTGGCAAAACCATTAGCTTCTTTCACATTAGTTTTCTTTCTATACTATAATAAAGATAAATATTGATTGCTAGAGCAATATTGATTATAGGGGTCGCTGCAGATGGCAGCTGCATGATTTGCACAGATTATCTCCCATGTACAGTGCAACTTATTTGCATGAGAATGTGGTTTTGTCATTCTCATGAGCTGCAGACTGTCCACTTGCCTTATAGGAGCATTTACCCAAACTAGATGTATCAGTGATTAACAGTAAAATATGAAACAAGGGACTGAGGCAGTTCATCTTCTTTATACGTTTTGTGTATGTGCCTGTCTGCCTTGGGTAAGTGGAGTTTACTGTCCCAGCCATGCAGAAAAAAGTGCAGGACACAAGGGACCTGCTGTAATAATGCTGCAGCGTCACCACCTCACTTGGGAATATCACCCAGCCACACAGCATGCCTGGGAACAACTCTCCTTCCTTCACCCACTGACCTAGACGCTGAGCATGCCAAGCTCCTTCATTCAGACCTGGATGGCTTCCCCCAGGCTCCCAGCCTAGGGTCATCAGGGGCCCAGTGTCCCCACAGAACAGCTTCAGCATCCTCTCCGGAGCTGGACCCACGTGGTGGGATCCTTGTCTGCTGGCAAGAAATGGAAAAGGCTCCTCCAGTGTGGGCCAGGCTTGTGAAGAGGGAGGGAAGGTGCCTACCACAAGCATGGTGCCTATGGTAGAGTACAGTAACCTACACCCAGCCAAGGAGGAGTCCCTGGGGTGTGTGGGATGGAGATGCAGAAAACAGCAAGGGCAATTACGCCCCTTTTATTACTGGTGCAAACCCCCAAGGGGCCCATTTCAGGGTTAGGCACCTCCTGCCAGAGATATTGCTGCCTCTCTCCTCCACCTGCAACCTCCAGGAGGGAGGAAGGGGCAGGCAGAGGAGCACTCTGTGGAGAGGGTCTCCTCACCTCCTCAGACACTGCCAGGCTGCAAGGGAAGCACACTCTGAGCACACTACACATCTCTGCACGTCTGTCTTACAGCTGGCAACCTGCATCTTACTGTGGGCAATGCTGCACTTCCAGACTGCTGCTGGCTGATCTGCTAATATTGAAATTCTGAGGGGACACATATTTAACCCCAATTCATCATTTTGATTTTGATTAACTCTGCAAGTCAGAGGTTTGCAGGCTTTAATCTGGTTTTGAGAAAATACTCCTGTCCTCTCTATTGTCAGCGTTTTCCAAAAGGAAATTCAACAGAAGGGTCTTTCCTATTATTTATCTCCTTCCACTTTGGGCACATCAGTGGACCTCTGAAATAGCTGCCCAGTACCTGTGCAAACCCTGGCTTGTCCAGTGTAAGGAGTGCTCTTATTTCCTAAGTGGCCCATATGGAGGAGATTAATGCTGGAGTCCAGGTTTCTGATGGTGGTTCTGTACTGAAACTAAGCCACTTCAGCAGAGAGTAGGCACTCCATTTGGAGAGCACTGTTTACATTCAGTGAGTATTTTATAGATGCTTTTTGGAAGATCTTAGAAATATACCACAGTTCAAAATGTTACGCTTCATTCTTCATTTCCTTTTGAGTATATCTCTTGGTGTTATGTTGAGTAGCCCTGTCTGACAAAATCAATTATTCCTTAGCCAGTTCAGAAATAAAACCCAAAGCAAGCAACACCAAATGCCTGATTTACCAATAGATTGTAATCCAGTGCTAAAGAGCATAGCCACTGCCCTGCTTTAAATATTCATGAAGCCCACTGGTGCAAAATGCATTAAAGGTGGGAATAATGCCAGTAATACACGATCCTCTTAGTGACAAGAAGCTTTCACGTATTAAAGTAGCAAGATGTTAAAGACTTTCAACTGAACAGTCTTTGTTTTTAACTTAGAGAAGGAGATTCACTAATGGAATGCCAAATTGCATTCACTCTCATGATACTTGACTGCAGAATAGGATAATAACATATGTGCTTTCACATGCCATGGAAAACCTGTTATTACAGTGGTTTCTTTTCTGCCTTTTCTTCATACTTTCCAGAATCTTACCCCTTCAAGTAATCCTCTGTGTGCCAAACCCCCCATCAGAATCCCAGGAGTCTAGCCATTAACAGATTGGTTTTAGGCAAATAAAAAGATTTAAAAATAATGGTGACACAGTACAATAGCACAATTTAGATGAGTGACAACTGGCAATGAATAAACAAAAAAAAAAAAGAAAAGAAAAAAAAAACCAAAAGAAAAACCAGTAAGAGTTAAACCAGAGATGATAATGGTCTGCAAAATAACAGACTGTGACAACGCAGAATAATGTCAATTGTCACTTTAAATCATCAGCAGCACAACCACATCTGCTATCACACCTGTGCTCTCTTCTCTGATCTACTCTGGCACCCTAGAAATATTAGGCGAACAGCCAGCCTCGCATCCCCAGCTCTCTGAAGTCTGGCTCAGCTACCAGCTTGCATCCCTCTTACCTGGAATGGATCAGGCACTGTCCCTGCACCCTCAAACTACTCCTGATTGATATGGATTCACTGCCATTGCTGGGCTCGTCATCCTGTAATAACAGGTCCTGGGACCACCAGGAACTGCTGACCCCGTTTGGACTGTACAAACCTCATCAGTCAGGTGAGACAGCTAAAGGAGCCCTGTTTACATCTGAAATTTGATCCACGTAAAACCAGTAATCGAATAAAAATCTGAAATTTCTTTTCCCACTTAATCTAAGGACATTTTCTGCACAACAAATCTTGGCAGGGGGAGTGGGGGAATATGTCTATCTAGTGCCAATCATGAAAAGTCAATTAACATACATTTGAAAGAGGGGTCTAGAACGTAGTTCGCTTTTTTCCTACAAATAAGAATAATGAAAAAGCTAGGAGACTCTTTTTTTGGAAAGATGCTTATCCAAGACTAATCAGGGGGTAGGGATGGGAAAACAGGGCACTGTTATGGCATATGAAGTTGTTTACTTCAAAGTAGACCTTTTAACAGGCTTTATAAGGTCTTTGTATTTCTGCTTGGAAATCGGCTTTCCTGCCTTATAACAGTTTGTCTGATGGCATCCTCCCAGTAAATGCCCTTCCCTGCTTCCTGCCCTGAGAAGCACTTTCCCCTGCAGAAAGACTGCCTGTCAATAAAGATTGAGAACCTCAGCTCCTGCTGTCATTATGCTGCTCCATATAGGCCAAGTTGTTTCAAAGGGGAGGAGTTAAACAGTGCAAAATCTGCAGTGGGAACACTGGGGTAAGTTGGATCAGGCAATTTTACCAAGCTATTTCTGGAAAAAAATAAACACTGCTACTCAGTGCTTATGATTAATAATGTTATCTTGTAGCTAATTTTATTCCTTGCCCCTCTCTTCTTCTGCCTTCCAATTTGGAAGTGCACTTAATTATGAAAACATGAGCACTAGACTGTGAATTTTGATATATTAATTTTACCATGGTTTTGTTTCTTTACTGCACCACGAAAGCTCTCAAGGACAACCAGCCAAGGAGACAATGAAAATCGTAACACCTGGGGTAATTTCCTTAAGCAAAGTCAACATTAGGCAATTTCTCACTCACAAATTTCATTACATTACTGAAACCTATAACCATGATGCACCTTGCTCCTGTTTTTCACCACCACCATTTCCTTTGATTACTGGAGACAGAGCAAGGACTCTGCAGTTTGTTTAGTTGGGTTATTTTAAAGACCAGAACCAACCTGACCAACAGGGCATGGGTGCCTTGCCTGGGTGAGGTCACCTGCCTAACACTGGGCCCAGTTATCATGTTCACCATCACTGAATGGTGACTCCTCTCTGTTCCATTCTTACTGTCCAAGTCAGAACTTGGGCCATGTTGCTTTATTGACATCTCACTGCCCAGTCTCTGTGTCCATTCTTTAGCTAACACTAGCCCACAGCTTTAGAAGCACCATACAGACCACAGCTCTAACATTTGCAAGACTTATTTTGTTCTAAGTTTTAGCTATTTGGATAGAAATACGAGGCAGGGCATTAAGGCAGTGTTAGAACTAAAACTCTGTGAATAGTGACCTTTTTGATCTATTGGCTATTCCAAAATCACAATGAAATGATTAGCTCAGAGATGGCCTAATATATGTTTCCATAGTTCCTAGGCAAAATACAAAATGAAAAAATAAAAATCTGAGTAAGTAGAATTATTTCCCTTCAGCTAATGTAATTAAGGTTTAAAGTAATAAGAAAACACGAATAAGTTTGAAACATTTTTTAAAAAATAAAAATTAAAACCATTTCCATTGAGAAAATGTCTAAATGTATACTCTCATTTTTTCAAACAATTGAAGGTTAGGTTTTCAACTCCAGCAACAAGGAAAAAGTGAGACAGATTTCCCAGCGTTTCTAATGCCACACATGAATTAACATGATGATAATACTAATGATACTTTCTAACTGGAAAAGCTTTAGGTCAATTATTTTTCCCAATTCTATTTTTACTGAAGTATGAAGCTGTAAAACCCCAGATGGAATAACATAAGTTATAATGGCAACAAAATGGATAACTGTGTTTCTAGAGTTGGTCTAAATTGTGCATGTTCCAAAATTATAAACCAGAGTGTTTTATACATTTTTTTCAGAATAACAACCACCTCATTCACTTTGAGATGAATCTCTGGGTGCAGAAAATTGAGTATCTTACATTTGTAATGCTTTCTAAACCACAGTACCTTTAAATAATACAACATTCATTAAAATAGAAGAGTAGAGCAAATTACTGTACCAAACATCCTCTGCATCTTCATCACACTCTGCCCCAAATTGGCAAATGTCACAGGTCGATGTCTCTTTTTGATTGGTTTCACCTGAGCCTTCATTGACTGTTTGATGGAAAGCAGAAGAATATACATTAGTAAAGATGGCATTGTAGCAAAGCACTTCTCTCACTCTAGAAAAATCTATTCACTGCATCAGCTTAATGTGCTGCTCACAAAGCTGAGGCTGGCCAATGCTGTTTCTGAACGGGGCCAACACAGACATTCCCATGGTGGCCTGGGAAAAATTCCCTGAATTTTGGAGTTAAAAACCAGAGAAAGACCCTTCCTTTCCTCTTTCCTCTTGAACAATGACTCCCTTCAAGCTGCATCCCAGGAAGGTTCCGTCCCCACTGTGCCTCACTGCTTTGTTCCCTGGGAAAATAATGGAGGTGAATCGATACCATCTCATGCTGCCTTGTGTCCTTTACCCGTGAAGGCCTTGAGATGGCCCCAAGGGGATGCTTTCCTTGAAAATGTTTTGAAATTACTTGCCATATAGTGCAATCTAGTCTATTCCAAAGGCAAAACATTTTTCTCTGCAGAAGTACAGTTAGGAGCCCCATGGACTAGTTATCTCTGGCAGGAAAGATTTAGTGCTGTCCAGAGGAGGGGACAATCTCCAGCACAGGTTAAATTTGAAACCCAATGTCTGCAGTTGTGTAAGGTTTGTACCTGGCCCTTAAGCCAAAAACATGAAGGGACTAAGGGGAAAATAAAAATATGGGTGCGAGAAAATACTGATGGCTGAGTACTGAAAGGCAGAAAAAGACCACTAAGGTAGGTACAAAAAGGGGTTTGTTAAAAGATCCAAAAGAAACATTATCTATGTTTGTATTAAAGTACATAAACACCCTTTGATATCTTTTGAAGGATGCCACTTTATACCAAGACACTGTACCTAGCGATATCCTTCTGCCAGTTGCAGAGTTATTAAACAAACGCAGAATTTAAGCATCAATCAGCTTTGACTGATATTGTTATCTGCACAAACAGCCTCTGCAGTGCCATCCCTCTTGCATTTGGAGTCAGTGCTGTGGTGTGGGTTTACTGCACACTTGGGTCCAAACTACCAAAGCTGGTGGACACGTTGAAGTGTGTCGGAAGCCTCGGTGACATCGACTGGACAAATCATTCGTTTGAGGTACACTTGTGTTGTTACCAAAGGCTTTTGTGTCAGAATAGGCTGCTTTTGTTATTTACTCAAGAAAGGACAAGAATCCCAAGCTTTCACAAAGCTGTTAGAGGAGAAAGGGCTTTTGCCCCTAGAAGAGCAAGTGTAACCCCAATGCCTGTTTTTCAACAAAGTTGTTTCCATACCCTGTACAAATTATGCAACTTCTGTCATGCTTCCCATATGCCAAAATGGGAATAATACCATTTTCTACCAGCAGAGAATATGAAAACAAGTATATTAAAATATTGTGATATGTTTAGATACTACAGTGATATAGACCACAGAAATACCTAAGATAGATGACTTGTCTAAGATGTTTCTTCCTGAGCCTTAATATAGTCAAAGGAAGTGTTGGTATGTTTAGGTATAAACTCTGCTGCACCAATTTCTTATCAGTCATGCATGAATTTAGACTATATTAAATTGAAAAAAATCACCTGTGATGAGCATGGTGATTGTCTATTTGTAGAGATTTGCTCACCTTTATATCCCTAAAATTAATGTACAAAAAACCTAAAAGGAAACCAGGAAAACACACGCTGGATTTTCATTCTACTGCACTGTCAGGCTTTATAGGGAGGGTCTGAGCTGTGGTTTTTCTGTTTCCTTAAATAACTGAGAAATGCTTTAGGCTCACATTTTATAAAAGTCAATGTACAAGGGCGGACAAGGTGTCCAAGTGCCACATCCTCACACCATTAGCATCCCCATGTGCCACCAGTGTGATTCTGACTATGAGGCTCATGCTCCTCCCCACCTCCCTGCAGCTGAGTCCATGCCTACAATTTTCACTAAGTTTCATTTACATTTTAAATATAGAAATCTATTTTATTGAGAAGATAACTCTGACAGCCAATCTTGGCAGGGCATTTCCAGTGGTTAAGACCTTAGGCAGGACATGCAACTAGTGACTGTATTCAAAGAACAGTGGGACCTATGGGCATTTTCAACAGCCATTTTCACCTATTGAAAACATGGCAATTGCTCCAGCTCAGGAGGGTGAGAATATATACTTTATGGAATAAAGCTTTAAATTCTTTATTTTGATATTCTGCAAATCACTTCCCTTGTATTTCCTTTTAATTAAAAACATATGCCCTGTTTTCTTCCTCCCTGTAATGTTTCCATTCATAATTGGCCAGCACGTGTGGTTTGACCAGGGACCTCACACGGTTCCACATCACAAGATAAGTGATACAGTTACTTAAGTCATTAAAGAAAGGCATTTGAAAGACTGAGCATGTCGAAGAGAAGTAACTGATTTAGAGAAAACCATCCACACCAAGGCACATTGCAGTTCTGAATTTCTACTTGAAAATAATAGGTCACTCCCTCATAGTTTTCTGAAGAAGCTCTGCATCCAGCTTTCCATAGTCAATGTGCACTTTGTCATTAAATGTTCTAGTGTGCAGCAGTCCTGATTAAAAAAGACAGCTGTTTATCTCACTCACTCTTTCTGTTGGCAGTAACCATAGATAATATTATTCTTTACATTTCCTAAAGGTGTGTTTTCTCTCCCTACACAAACATACCCACTGGCATACGCACCCACACCGAGAACTGACACACACAGGGGCTTGTTTTCTCCATGCTGTGCAGATAAGTGCTTTGATAAATCTGGACATTTTAGAATGAGTTATTTTCCCAACATTTCCTGCTGCTTTTTTAGCTTGAGGACTAGTGGATGCTTATTTTCTAAGGTGACTCTTTTCCCTTTTTTCCCTCACTGCACTTGCTGATTTGCACTTCTTTCATAACCCAACTGAAAAAAAAAAATGGTTAGCAAAAATAATCTAGCTTCTGGATTCCTTTTCTAAAAAGGAGAACGATTCTTCTTCTCATGCATGTTGCATAGTTCTCATATTAGCAACTGTTGAGGCTTTAACACCAAGACCCTGCAGGAACAGTGTAGGGCACAGGGGAGGCTAATCGGTGAAGCCCACCACTTATTACTCACACAACTGAGAAATGTTAAGCTGCAAATTCCTATTTGCATTAGCAAGATTAGCAACTCTGAGAGTCCAAAGACGTGTGCTAAAAAGGGTTAGAAGGTCACTAACATTATCTGAAAGTCACTTCAGAGACTATGTCAATCTCCTAAGCAATATAAATTCTTAGCTGTGAAGGCACTACACACAATTTACAGAATCAATGGACTGTGGTAACCACAACAGCTTCTGTTTTAATAATTTGGTCCTTCTCTGGCATTCTCACTGCACTCAGATCAGATTGTTGTGATTTCAAGAAGATTTGTATTGTTTGCAAGTCCCACAAGAAAGAAAACATTTCTGAGGCATTTTACTCTGTTTCCCTAGCAGAAAAAACAGATTAGAAGCATCATCAGTAGGTCTGATAATCACAGGTCTGACCCTGTGATTATCTCCTGTAACATCAGGAGAAAACTAAAAGCCCCAAACTGCTCCCCCCACTGTAGACACCTCTACTTTCTCTTTACACTTCATCTCTTAAGTCAAGTCTTCTGTAAGTCCTACAACCCCCAAAAGTCATGCTAGGACTTTATGCACACAGATTCCCAGACTCATGCTGGAAGTTGGACTGGTAGTTTAGATGTTTTATCAAACAGACATCAAAATCTCTGAGCTTGAGTTTCTGAATAACCCTTCCTCAGTGTCTTCCCAAGATCTTGACAAGTGTCAAAGCCAGGAGGGAAATAAACTCTTTGCAATTTCCAGAAAAGTAGCTCCAGTGGGATGGTAAGGAATATGCATGGAACCTTGATCTGATACACCAAGTGTCACAGGGGACATGCATGTAACTTGCCCAGTGGACCATACTGTGAGGAGTAAATGGAAGTGGGAAGAATAGTTGGTGAGCCATGAGGGTGAAAAACAATTAGGTGGCAACACTGGCTAAACACAAATCTCTGAATCTCTCTTTGCTAACATGCCTCTGCAGGTAATAGGGCAAACTCAAGAAAGCCTCAGCTCAGTTTCCACATAGCTTTGTAGGACTATTATAACAGTCCTTATTCAATGTATTTTAACTATACTGGAGAACACAACAAAGAGACAGTATAAAGCATCACCACACACCTGAATATATGAAATATGACTATAATGAATTATGAATTAAGACTGCTATTATGTAGTCTTCCTTCGATTGATGTGATCAGATCTATGCTCATTGCTGATTCTAACTTGACTCCTCATAATGGGACATCTTTGCTGTTGTTGAAAGAAGAACTTCAAAAAAAGCTTGCTCTAGCTCATCCTAACAGGATACATGCTTGGTTTTTAGCTATAAAATCTAGGTAATAACAAAAATCACATGGAGATGAGAGTTGATGGCCATTTTTGTATTGTAGATTGAAAGACAATGTGTAAACAAAAATGTAATGGAGGAGGAGGAGGAGGATGCTCTTTGGAACAGCTGACGTGATCTTGCCACATGCTTCAGTCCTAACAAGAACTCTCTGAGCAGGTGAGAAGGTGAGGGGATGAAGTGAGAAAGCTCTGAGAAACCAGGGCAGAGAAGCCAGCATAATTTACTAAATGTGTTAGAACAAACACTACCTGCACCTGTACTGAACGCCTAACAACACCTCACAAACTGTACCAATAAAAGCCCAGACGCTGCAAGCGACTCCACTCTAATCAATAAGTCTTTTTTTCCTCAAAGCATTAGCTCAGTCAAAACCTGCAAAGTGAGAAAAATGAAGGGTGTGAAGCAGGGGGTCAACTCACGAATGACTCTGCTCTCGAAGTCTGGCTGAGGCTCAGAATGGCATTACAGTTAAAATGAAAGGAAAATGGCCTATAGGATTGGTAATAAATTCAAACTCTGACGTGCCTTGTTCTGCTCTACTCCTGCTGGCTGGCTCCATCTCAATAAATACTAATTTGCTCTCTCTCATACCCACAAACACTCTGGGGAAATTACTTATTGCACGAGAAAACAGTGTCTCTACCCAGCTCAGGACCTGACACAGAACTCCTTAAGGAGACCTGAAATATTCTCCTTTGGGCCTTTGATCAGTTTCTCCACACCACCACCACCGGTGAGTCCTTGAAATCACCTCTCTGCTATCTATGGGCACATGATTTAAACAGCACCAGGGTTGTGCCATACCTGAGCTGGCTGCCAAGGAAACCAGACCTTTTTTCCCAGTGTTTATACTGCCTCAGGTCCCATCTTTGGATACCTTTGCATCACTGTTCTCAACCAAGTGCTAGAAAAGGTTAACAGGATGACTTTGGCATGATGCAAATACCTAACAGGGTTTTTGAGGAGGAACTAGATGTATCCAGCCAGCTCAGATTGCTGATAAAATGTGCTCTTATCTTATTGCTAAAGACCATGTAGATAGAGCCTGGCACTGCTTTGATGCCAGTCAGACTCAATTTGCAGTGTTTTCCAGCTCTTGTATTTATACTGCAACTTTCAAATCACGTTTTTTTTTTTTTCTTAAAAATCACAGCTGGTAGATTATATCTGTGTATAAGGACCTCAGCTTCTACATATACATTTGTTTTGAAAGGTATGTCTAAGTTTTAGGGCTGTGGAGAAAAAGCTTGTGAGTCTAACAAACACCAGAAACTATCATGTTTATAATTTTTAAATACTACTTTTGTAGGGTCTATTCATGATTTGCCACTTGCTGTGCAATGTTGAGTTGATATTGGGCAGGAAAGCAGCACTGCTGGAACAACTCACCCTTGTGCATGGCTCTGTGCTGAGCTCACCTACACTTTATGCTGAAGGCTCTGCTTCTGCCCTGGATACAGTCTCATTAGTGCAAGAAAACAGTGCCTGGGAGTACTCTGAGTTCAGTAAATAACTAGTACAAAAGCTGTTTCACATTATACCTAAACACTGCTGCTCTCTCTAGCGCTCTCTTTATTTTTTACCTCGTCTTGCTTCCTGTCATGCCTTCCCTCTCATTCTCTTGTCGCTACTTTTCCCACCACCCCCAGTTTTTCAGTGGCACTTTCCCTACCTGAGGGCCCAGGCTGGAGCAGCTCTGGTAGCCCTGCAGATGGGGTGCTGCTGCTGTGAGGAGAGGTATGGGCTCATGCAATTCCGTGCACTCCTCACTTCACACGGCTCAGCATCTCAAGAGCCTTCTCCAGCTGCCATTGGGGGACTGGGAGGTCTCTCCTGGTGAGATGAGCAGCACTGATACCCTCATTTATTGTGGCTAAAAGTGGATGGGATGGGAATGGTTTCACAGGAGCAGCTCTCCTCCTCTGCATATGTGTGACTGCAGTTCTCTCCTTTCAGCGGGTGCAACTGGAGGTCTCCTACAGCACCTGTGTCTGAAGCCAGAATGTGATCCCTCCCCAGAACTCTGCAGGGACTTGTCTGCATTTGTACAACTGTGGCCAGGAGGGAACGGATTCAACTCTTACTCAAAGTTTATTTATTATAAATAAACACCACTTGCTTGTTTCTGTCTCATGCATATTCCTGCTGCTCCCACAGTGCATTTGATAAAAAATTAAATACGATTAGTTGAGGCCAGTTTCTCCTAGCAAATGTCTCTAATGGTGTTTCAAAAGGAATGGCTCATTGAATAAAACCCTATTGTAAGCCTACTGAATGCTGACATAAAACAGCTGCGATTATTGCACCATTGCGCTGTCCCCCTACAAAATTTGATGTTTGCCTGGTGTATGTGGGATGCCAACTTTGCAGATTTATGAAGGTGTACAATGACCAGCATTGACAGTATTTGCCAGTTTGAGGAAGAGGAGGCTCATTTAATTTTGCCAAGAACTTCCCCTCATAAACATCTTTGAGTAAAAAGCCAAATAGCACACGGGGACTAGTCACCTCTGCCTTGCATTTATTTAAAGAGAAATCACTTTCTTGCAGGAGAATTTTCAAGAAATAGATACATCTTTTTGTAAAAACATGCCTGCAATGCTGCCAAAGCTTTTGTGGCATCATTCCCCACTCTTATGTATTTCAATATGCCCAACAGTATGAACAAAACAACCAAGTGGACATGGCCACAGCTGGAAGGATGCAATGTGACGGGTCACCAAGCAAGGCCATTATTAAAGAGCCCAGAAGGAGATTACTATAGTCCTAATTGCAAGGACCAGAAGATTTTTCAGGATCAAGGAGAAATGAAAAAAGATGACGTCTGATTCCTCCCTCAGGTTGACTTGCCCAGCCACACAGATCATTGAACCTCAGCACTGTGTCAAGGTAGATGGGAAGCTGCAGTGCAGGAAAGCACCCAATGTCTTAACGCTTTTCTTATTTGTCAGAAAATGGCCATCAAAGGCTGAAGGAGAGTCAAGTGTGAGTTCCTTCTGGACGGATGCTCCTGTGTGCCAGAAGGAAGCAGAGTAGCCCAGGCTTGAAAGCTCCTTCATCCCCTCTGTGGACTGCTAAACATCCTCTCCCTGCAGACCTGCAAAACCTCTGGCACCTTCAGGCTCTACTGAAAAGCAGGTACTGGTTCTGGTCCCTCCTCTTCCTCTTGTATGCCTGTGCAGAAGCTGCATCCCACACTGCCTGAAAAAGTAGCTTACTGCTGGATACCTTGTGCTTGAGGCACTGAACACACAATGCAAAGATCATTTGATAGATGGAACATACGGACTGTATACAAGCTGTAACATGGCACTTACAGAAAACTCTATCAAGAAATAGTGCATTAGACAGAGGTTCATTTAGAAGAACATGAGGCAGCAGTGCTGCCTTCCATAGGGAAAGATGCTACAGTTGGACATAAACCACAGAAATCACTGGTCTGTGCTTTCCCTGACCACTGGCAAGAATTCACATACCACCTGATGTTCAAAGCACTCTCATTCACTCTAGGCAGAGAGGAACCTGCATCACCGACTTTATAGAAATTCAGGGGAAAAAAAAAAAAGAAAAAAGGAAGGATCCAACCCACGGTTTCGCAAAGGCTACAACAAGCAAGTTCCAAATGGGTGATGTGACTTTCCAGGGCTTTCCACACTGAAAGGGTGCTTTTGCCAGCTTCCCGCCTGGTGGAAAGATTAACAGAAGACTTGAATGTGAACCTTCACAGCTACTTATCTTTCAAGAAACAGAATGAAAGGAACAAAGATAAAACCTAAAAGAGCTGTCTAGCATTCACTTGGTGACTACTTCAGTTTTAAGATCTTTGTCACTTTGCTATTGATTTAAGTCTGTGTATCCTTTTGAATATTAGTATGGCTAGCAAGATAGCAACATCATACATAAAAATGTTCTTTATTCCAGAACAGATGAAACTCCCAGTGGTAAAAGAAGATTTAGGTATCTCTGAAGATTTCTTATCTCTGTGCAACATAACTCTCTAATGGTTCAGTGCCTTGGAGGGTCATCTGAGATCACTTATCGCATAAATCAAATAGGTGGCAGGCTATAAGAATGGAAGCCTATAGCAATTTCATGTCTTTGCTTGCAGACATCAAATCTATCTTTTAGGCAGACTATAGAGGAGATAATATGCCACTTCATTTAAGCCACTGAAGAAGCCCAAATCTGGGTATTAACCAATTTTAGGAAGCTGCTCCTAGTCTTGACTGCATTACAATTATCTTTGGAAATGACTGGTTTAAATCCTAAAATGTGGACTGCAGACACTAGTCCTGGTTTTAATTTATACTAAAGCTTCTGTAAATCACTCTGGCAATGGAAGGGAGTGTCAGAGCGAGTGAAAGTCCAATTTAGTTTATGTCCCATTTACATAATCAGCATGGTGTAAAGTGGTTCTACTCTAAAAATTACTTGGGTTTACCTTTCACTGAATTCAACAAGAGGAACACAGTTTTCTTCTCCCACTCCACTTTTATTTCATGTTATACTCCTTTCTGTTTATTCCTGTGGTGCTAATGCAGGTTACACACAGCTAACTGAGAACTGGAGCTGCCCTGGAGCTCAGAAGTCAAGAAGATGAGTGCCAAGCTCCTGTTCAGTAATGCAGCCTTGCAAGGAGGCAGCTCAGTTGGGTGCCAAAACTGACAGTCAAAACCCATGTTCAGCCAGGCTGTACCCTCGTGGTTGGGAGCCACAATAGATGGTTCCTTATCTGCCTCTTCCTCCACCAGTTCAGTGGTCCCGGAGGATCTCCAATCCCCCTTCACAGCTCCTGCCCCACAAGAATTTAAAATTTCTGCAGTAGCACTCCCTGATCTGCAATCGTCACCACTGAGCTCACCCTCTAAACTTGTACAACCAGGGCTAATCCCAGGGTTTGCTCCTTTTACTGTGATAATTCCCTAAAAAAACCAAAAAAACCCAAACAAAAAGAAGAAGAAAATATGTCTCAGAGCTGTAAAGACATCCCTCCTGATGTGTGCAAAGGTATTACTGCCTTCCCAAGGCTGTAGCTAATACTCCTTGGGTCTCTGCCACAGCTCGAGGTGAACAGGAGTGCTGGCACCTAAAGAACTTGCCAGAAGCTAAGATGAACGCAGCTGCAAAGTCTCCAAGTCCTGCAGGAGGAGATGCAATATTTATGCAACACAGATCCTATCTTTTATATAGCTCTACTCTTCAACAAACACGAAAACATACGGTATCAGTTAATTCCATGAAAATATCTGGTAGTATGACAACTTTTCAGGACAAATGGGAAACAAAACAATCGAACCATTTTTTTCCCCTTCTATTTCCATTATTTAGTGGGCAGGTTGAGGCATAGCATGAGCAGCACCATTACTGGCTTACAGTACTCCTTGGTTTATGGAGTGGAATAGTCATGTTCATTGCACAAAAGCCATGAGAAGTACCGGCAGCATTGCTGACAGCCTCAGCAGAAAGGTGAGGGAGTTTACAGATGAGTAGCACAGCCACTCCTGGAAGGGTGGCAAGGATTTAGGAGAAGGAGCCTCCTGGATCAGGTCTGTGGATAAAATGAGGATCTAATTTTGTGCTGTCACTCAGAATTTACATGACTGGGAGGAAAAGCCTCCCAGACCTCCACTAACAGGACAAACAGGTTGAGTGTGACACATCAAACTCAGCCTTGATACGAGCAGTGGAAAAGCATGGATTTGAATCCATTTACACCAGAACAATGTTGCCCTTCTGAGTATAATTTTACAGATGTGTTTATGATATAGGGGAAGCCATATGGCAGAAAAGGTTTAAACATTTAATCTCACTTAGCTTCAATACACTTCATATACAGAAAATTGGAAGCCCAGCAGGAAAATGCCAGATTTCATTCTCACTTAGTTGTGATTAACCTTTATGAGCTCGCTCAGAGTTTTGTCACCTGCGAAGTCATTTGGGGCAGGCAGGTTGCAAGAGCCCTGACTTGCTGCTTTGGCCAAGGTGCTACCTCTGCTGAGCTCGAGCTCTCCAGAGGCTGTGCTGCCCAAAATGCAGGCCTCCCTGGCCCAAAAGGCAGAAAGTGCAGAAGGGACCATTAGGGAGAGAATGACCTGGAGGGACTCTTCTCCTCCTACAGTTGGGCTTCCCTGCGTCACTCAGCTGGGTCCAGCTGAGAGCAGCCTTACACCAGCAGACAGACACAAAGCAAAGAGCTGATACGTTCCACACTTTGCAAATATGTTCTTTCTCATTAATACTGATTCCCACACACAAACACTTTAGCTATATCCACTGATTGCATTACCATTGCAGAAGTGTAATTAACAAATTAAAAGGGAGGATTGTGATTCAGTTTAATTTGGGGAAAATCTTTAAATAAATAAAATTAAAAAAAAAAGGAGTCTGATGAGTCTGATGTTTGAGGATCATTCCTCTGTGCTATTCATTTTAGTGCCTAGGACATGCTCTAAGAGAAGTGTTTTCATCAAAACAAACATGTCCTGAGTATGCTGCAGTACTGGCATACATGGGTCCTTTGAGAAGCAACTAGTCAAAAAACATATGAAAGAAATCCTGACAGATGCTAAATCAAATACTAGCTTGCAAATGAAGGTGTATCATCATGAAGAGAGGAATGGGGAAAATGCCCATTGGAAGCTGCTCAGACCGATCTGAAACTATCAGCTTATTTACAAAAACTTACGAAAAGCAATAGAGAACATGCACACCATCAACTTACACATATCTGTGGAAGAAGGAAAGGTAGAAAATCCCCCATACTTACTGCTCTCCCAAATACTTGTATGATAAAATAAGCCAGTTCCACTATGTAAATCAATGTTTGCAAGAGCAGTCAAAACTCCTGAGTCAAAGTTTGACTGCATTTCTCTCCTAACACTAACTGAGCACACTTGGAAGAATGGTTGCAAAATGATACATACTTCCCCTCACATTTCCTACAAAAAACACCTTTCAGGTGATCTAATATTATGAGAAACCATAATCATTAAGGATTGATCATGCTAATATAATTTTCTGGATGGCTTATTAACCTACTAAGACATGTTTTTCTCTACTTCCCTTCATTAGCAACAGCAATAATTAGGTAAGGACAGAGTAGCAAAATTGATCATATGCTACTGCCGAAGGGGACAGAGAATGTATCATGGACATTTAGCATAATGTTCTCCAAACTCGAGATGCATTAATTTTATTTGGTACCACAGCTATTTTCTCTCTTTGATAGAAGGAATCTGTTAATGCAGATATTGTATAACAGTAGCTTATTTTTCTCTTATTCGAAAATGGAATTTTCTTTCTTCTTTAAAGTTCGTAACACAAAACGAGATGAGACAAGAAAACATCACCCTCTCAAGTCATCCTTTCCTTTTTTTCAGTCTCCTCATGAAAGCGGCACTTTAAAAGCAGAACAGCTGCAGAGCTCTGGCTAGGAAGCAAAGAAGTGAGTTATACTGTCACCTCCCGGACAATAATCCCCAGAGACACTTTCTTCATTTTTTTGGGTCAGCTTCAGACAGCCTTCCCGCTTCCTGCCACCCCTGGTCACCAGAACAAAGCATCTGTAGCTGACATTCAGGTGGCTCTACTTAGAATATATGTATACTTACATATACAAATTGTATGCATTTGCAGCAATGACCAAATAGCTGCACTCTGAGCCCACATTAAGGTCAGTAACATCAGCAGCAGAAGCACCACTAACGTGTGGGCTGGAGGATGAAGGAGCAGCCACACGAAGTGTCTGTGCCTGTGTGCTGCCCATCACCCTCCTCATCTGTGACCCCAGTGCCACGGCCCCAACCCACACAGCAGCTGCCTTGACCCTTGAAACAGAAACTGCCAGTTAAGTGATGACCCTGTCACATCTGTGATGTGCTGAGGTAGGGACCAGTGTCAACCGTGATGGGGGCTGCCTCAAGCTCACAGTTCCACCAGACCTGCAGCAGTAACTTTCCCACACCATCCTGCCAGTGCGGGAAACGTGTTTCAATGTGAGAGTGACAAAGGCATCGCAGCAATAGCGAATTTTACATATTTTTTAAAAACTGTGAGCAACCGGTTTTCCCTAAGCTCCCCCCCCCCATGTGAGCAGCAGGCAGCTTTCTGTAGATAAATGCATTACAGGGAACTGAAAAGAGTTGACATTACAAACTTGGCACTCTGATGGCATGCTGTACAAACAGGGAAAGGGAGGATCTGCCAAAGCGAGAGCCAGAGATAATATAAAAAGCATAAACCCAGCATATTGACCTTATTTAAGTCCAAACAGCATAACACTAGGATACTTAATGCAAAAATGTAAAAAATATTCTTTATTCTACACACACATTGATGTTTCTTTAAATATGCAATTCACTTGATATCTGCAATCCCCTCCCTACAGATGCAAAATCCAAAATAATGATTATATCACTCATTGCTTAATACATTCAACTGTGGCCCTGATTTTCATGCATGAATGGTCATTTACATATCATTACCCATCATGCCATCCACTCAGATTTTTCTTTATAAACAGAGTAATATATTTAAAGTTGTCATTTTAAAACAAAAATGTGTAAGAAAGGGACTTTCATTGCTCATTATCTTATCTGTGCTCTTAGCAGCTAATAGACTGGAATATTAAAGTGCAAAATTCTCAGTTTGTGTGACAACTGTCACAGTGAGAAGATCTTACAGAAGAGACAATTACCAAGGGATTTTTCTTAAATTTGGAAACACAGATAAATATGAACAGAAAAGCTGAAGCAAACCAACCAGGAGCAAAACAGTAATTATAGTACATGTTTCTTTTTTTCTAACACAAGTCCTTGTTGGGGGCAAAGCTAGTTCCACGTTTGGAAAACCACTGTGGACATGAAGTGCAGTCAGAAGCTTTGCATGAATAAATTACAATTTTTTAATTAATTTGCCCATGCCCACAATAGAGGAAGGATTTTTTCCCCCTTTTAAAAGTAATTTTCTGCTATGTTTAATTAGGAAATTTCTCTACAGAAGGGAATGTGATAGAAGATTAATTCTCTATTTTCTCACCCACTGTGTCAGTAGACTCAAGTGGACACTATAAACCCCAGTTAAATATGATGAGGATGATCAAGTACGGAGCTCCTTTCAAGAGGTCGCGTCCGCAGACTGTAGATCTCATTTCAAAACAATAGAAATGAGTCAGAAAATGGTACCCCTCCGTGGTGCAGTGCCACAAAGGAACAATTACAAGTGCTTCATGGCGTGAGGGTTCACCACGCCGGCTGAGAGGGTTCGCTATCGCCGCTAACGACACCGAACGCCGCCGAGTGAAAAACAGCATTTCCACAGCCATTGATGTTTTGGGTCTGTTTCTCCCCCACATCACTATTCCTCTAGTAGTCCCATCCTATTTTACATCTTTTATACCAAGTATGAAACAGCAATTAAGCAATAAATAATGAAATATTCGCTGGTGGGCAATATAATAAAGTTTGGGTTTTTTTTTTAAGGAAAGAGACAAAGGGCGCAAACTGTATTTGTTTTTAATGAACAATGAAGGAAACGAGCTATTTGCCCTCAGGACATAAAATCCCATGAATGGTCTATTGCTGCCAATGCTGAGTAAATATCGGGTTAAGGCTTTTTAAAATTGAAATCCGAGGCAGAATAAGAACAATTATTTAGAGGAAACTCAGACCTACAAGGTGCTGGAACATGCAAGATACTACCCTTTGACAGAGAGGGTAAACTATTTTCTCAGAAGTTTTACTTATGGGGTGGCTGAACACCAAAACAGAAAGAGCATGAATGATTTAGAGAAGGAAATGCAGACGTGTAGCCTAGTAGAGACTGAGAGCTTTGCACATTGATTAACTAGGACCAGATTGTTTTAATACAATAGAAGTTGCCAGTACAAACCTCCTGGGGATAGGAAATGTCAAAACAGGACAACTGGCAGAAAAAATGTGTAATGCAGAAGAAATCTAGAAATTTTATTCTGAGCTTAAAAAAATAAATCAATATTTTGGCTAGTCCAATGCCTATTTATTCTCCCCTGCCCCTGGCATTTTGACACATTTACAAGACATTCTTATCCCACTGCCTGATGCTGCTCTGGTTTCACGTAGAGAAATGCTCCAGCAGAGCATTTGAGAAGGAGCAGCCACCTTTGCAGAGTCCAAGGGAGAGCTGCAAGGATGACATGATTTAGAAAACACGACTTCTGCAGTGAGCTTAGGGGAATGGAATTTTTTTACTTTGGAAAAGAGAAGACTGAAAGGAGACTACTCGTCTGATATAAAAAGGTATGTTAAAAAGGCTGCTATAAAAAGAAGGATAATCAATTGTTCTCCACATCCATTATTTCTGAGACAAGAAATAATTGATATCATTTACAGCAAAGGAGATTTAAGTCAGATATTAGGAAATTTTGTCCCCCCAACTTCTAATAATTACCATGTACTGGAACAGGTTGCACTGGAATGAAGCCAGTGTGCTCAGAAGTAGCTTCTGAGACTGGTCCATGCAAAGTCTCAGCAAGGGACAGTCTAACTATAGTTGTTCCAATCAGACTTGAGAAGGATGGATGAGATCAGTTGAAGTTACTTCCAGAACTATATGCCTATGATGATATCATCCCTTTTCTGCAAGCTAGGGAATGGCTGGGCCCCACAGTAGGCACGGCTCTATCTTGTACAAATTCTCATTGAAATTACAGGGTATTTCTTGGTAACATAATTAAAACATCTTCCTGTCACCTAGGTGTGTGATGTCTATTCACATATAGGGTCAGTATATATTTTTGCATAATCTCTAAAAGTTTCTGACTCCTGCAAATTTGAAGGATTTGGTCACACCTAAGACCTTGTGGACAAGACTTCAGTTCTTCTGATCCTGAGGAGGTAGGGGAGCCAAACACACCTTTTTCCTCCCTCAGGAAAGAAGTTTATTTTTTTAGACACAGTGGTTTGGATATATCTCTTTAATTGACCAAAGTTTTGTTCCATCACAATAAAATACCTTTTAGAGAAAAGGCATAGACCTCTTTAAAGGGAAAACACTTTAAAAAAATTGTTAAATGGGTTGCAAAATTTATGTTAATACAGAAACGCAGGTAATGCACTGCATTTCCCAGAGGAGTCAGCAATGACTTTCCAGTGTTATCACTCAGCTCATCTTCCAGCAGCCTGCCATCCTCATGCCAAAACGATGCTACCTGTGGCATCTCATCTGCGCCCTGATGAGAAGGGCAGAAGGTGGTGGAAGAAACAAAGCTCCAAATGCCAGCTCCAAATCTGCGGATGGCAAAGCCAGGAATCTCAGGGAGCCCTACTTTCAACCAGAGCAGCCTGTGACTGACTAAATGTGTGTCAGGAGCCTCGGCGGCCTGTGCGGGAGCAGAGAGCCACGCAGCACAGAGGGCTCACAGCCACCTTTGTTCCACATCCCCCTGGAGCTGCACTTTCTGTGCCTCATCTGCCAGGGGCACAGCACAAAGTCTGTCCCCTCTGGTCCTGTTTCCAAGGAGTGAGCAGCCCTTTTAAAGCAAAGCCAGCCTTCAGAGGTTCCTCAGCCTCCAGTGCTCACAGCCAGTGCCCACGCTACATGTCTGACCAGGTGCACATGGGATGTGCTTTGCTCCTCTCCTTTTTTCTTTGTGAGAAGTCAGGCCCAGGGCCAGAATTCCTGTCTATTTGCACAGTGATAACACAGCCTTTCAGAAAGGAAATACAAACCAATGAATCAGGTGCGGGCATATCCATCTGTCATATCCAATAAGCATTTGGGTGCCATGTGAATGCCTGGTCACTCCTGTAATTACCTGTTAAAGCTGAATGGGCAATTTTCAGCCTGAAGTACATGAAATGCATGAACATTTTAATGATGCACAGAACAATTAAGAATATTACATGCACGGTTCCTGATCACCTTGAGATTTTTTCCTCTACTTAGCATTGGGGAAACTCAACCTCTATAACCCTGCTGGAGCAAGAGGGGACAGCTGGAATCAGGAAACAGCTGAATAAACTGCAGCAAGGCAGGCTCTTTTTAAAATGCAACTTTTCCTTCCACAAACTCTTAGATAATGATGGAAAAAAATGTCCACAGTGAATTCTGATGAAAAAAAGAAAAGAAAAAGAAAGAAAGGCCAGAAGAATAAGTCCCATGTGACAGCTGGGAAAAACGAAGGGTCTGATTCAGGTCCTGTTCTAATCAATGGGACTCTCTTCATTACCTCTGCTAAAAGAACCACTAAACCCTTTATGTTTGGTTGAGTAGACAGAGTACAGAGGTAAGAAGCAAGAAAGCTTAGTCCCTGAAATGGCAGCTAAGGATCAGGTAAGCCACTTGAAATCACCCTGATGCAGTAAAGCTGTGTGTATGAATACATACAGATGGTATGGATGCTATTTCAGCAGACAGCAAACCTCTCGTGTCTTCCCCCCAAACATGGGATGAGGGGATCTGGACCAAAAAGTAAATCAGACAGAAGGCAGCCAGATTCTCCAAACATAACTAAGCAATATAAACGTAGCTAGGCAGTGCAATCCCGCGTCTAGAGACAGAAAAAAAGGATGTGGCCCAGTGTGGTAAGGAAAAGTCTTAAGTTATCACATATTAAGTATTTGCAATAGAAGATCCAATGTTGTTCTTGCTCAAAACACTGTGTAAATTTGGCTTCAAGAAAACCCCTGGGGATAAATTCTACCTGGTATGTGCCAGCCTAAAATGCAGGAACTGCTCTGGCCTCAGACATACGGCCCAGTGAGGGAGGAGGATGTGTCTCCTAGCTCATGGAGAGGGGGGCAGCTTCCAGCTCCTATCAGGTGGGTGCTCACTAGACTTCAGCAGAGCAGAGCTCTCTCCTAACAGGTTGGGACCAAGTCCTGGGTGCTCACCATGAAAATTTCTTAAGAAAAGTTAATTAGCATATGGTGGATGTGGGTGCATTTCTTTGCAAAGCCTGTTCAGAGCGAAAGAAGCGTAAACATCCCCTAACCTAACTGCTGCTTTCAAGTACCTTATTTTCACACTGAGTTGCTATAAACTATCCCTGTAGAATTTTGTTGTAATTACATGCAGTAAAAGGAACAACCAGGTAATTACCTCAGACTCTGCAATAACATTTACACATTAAAATGTAAGTGCAAGATGCATAGCTCGTATCCATGTTTTAACCATAGGAAGAACAGAAAAATACTCATTTGAGGGGAAAATAACACATTAAAAAGCCCTCTGGTAGCCACCAGGGGTCTGGTGCTGTCCCAATTCAGGCTGGGTGCCTGCCTCTGCTTATAACCCCACTGACAGCAATGCATGGTTGTAGAAACAACCATGTGTGTCTCCAAGGGGCATTTTATCTTCCTTGGGAGCCTGGCACCCCTGAAGCATACACAGGCAAGCTTAAATGAGTCCATTTATATGTGGAGAGAGGTACTGGAGAAATTGTCTTTCTGATGTGGATCCCTAAGCATGCCATGGGCTGGGATGAATGGGGGCTGCCCACCCCTTGCACTGCTCTCAGGCAGCAATTGAAAACGTTGGGGGGAAGGTGGCCTTGGATTAGCCACATTTCACCTCCACAGAGTTTTCTTCCACGTTGAAGGATTTTCTGTCTTTCATGAGGTTTTGCGCTTCATTTAAGCCCTAAATAAAGTGCAAATAGCCCATGGGAGTAAACTTTACTCTCTACCTGTCAGAATAATTTCCTACCTGAATTAACTTGTGAATACGCTTTAAAAAAAAAGACACATCTTCTTTGTAGCCTGATTATTTGCCTGCTTTATTTTCAAAATGCTTTTTTTAAGCTGCTTTTCCATTTTAGGTTGCAAATGGAATCATATTAATGGACTGACAGGGTGAAGAGCAAACACAGGCTCGGACTTTATGTGGTGTGTGTGATCTGGATTATATACCTCCCCCAGGCACAGCTCTTCCCTTAACATTATTCACATGGGCTCTGTGCCTGCCTAATTTCTTAGCACCTGCATGTTTTGCAGACATACTGCAATGAGCTCTTGCCATGGGAGTCGTGAATTTTCTCATAATATTGCATCAGGAGAGGCTACACGAGCCCCCCTAGTCTGGCCTGGCTGGGTGGGAGGAGGAACTTTTGGGATACCTCATCAAAAATCTCAGAAAGACATTTCAAAGAGCAAAAAAGAAAGAGAGGAAGAAAAAGAAAAGAAGAAAAAAATGTTGATTAAATATCACTACTAGAAATGCCAGCAGCCCCAAAGAGCTGCAGTCCTCCAGACAGAGGTGATTCATAAAACCCACACGAACCTCTTGACCCACCACCTGATAAGACCTTCTTTCTGCTTAACAAAATTTGGTGTCTGCATCACATCTCTCACTGCGGGGTTTCAAAGATTTCAAACAGGCAGCTCGGTGGTGGCTCCCCTTGCCCCGGTGTCCCTGCGGGGGTGGCAGGGCAGTGCCGGCAGCACCACGGGACTGTGGCAGCAAACCCCCACCACCTGCTGTCAGCCCCGGCTGCCCTCAGCTCCAGGCAGCATCACCCTTCTGATCGCATTGGTCAAACCAGCCAGAAACAATTACCAGCTTTGATCTACGCTTTCAGGTTTCTTTTGAACCAGAGCACCCATGGAGGACAGCACAGGTTTTTGCATTTGCTGCCCGGAATCTGGACAAGCCACAAAATCCCAGCCACTCAAACCAGAGCTGGTGGCCCTTTCTTTTCTAAGATGACTGTGGTTGTATGAAGTTTGCTAATGGCCTCACTTTTCGGTAGAGCAGAACTCATCCTCTACCCTCCAACATTTTGGTGAGAACACGACTAGCCTGCCACAGACAGCTGAAGAAGTCAGGGGAGGGCTGGTGGGTAGCAGGAGGCCACCTGAGAGGATCCCAGCTGCACCACACAACCAGCATCTACCTAGCTCCATGTTACCACTTTATTAACAAAAACAGATCTCCTCTTCCATTCTTACTGTCACAGGTAGTTTAATCAAAGAGCTAATGAAGCAAGTGGGGAAAACACAGCCATGCGTTGTGCTAGTTCCAAGAAAGATGCTTTAGGGGAACTAAAACCTCCAGTGCCCTGACAGGTGGTGGTTGATATGGCTGTAAAACAGGTGACCCAACTCTGCCAACACAATGAACCACTTCCAGGAGCTAGGCCTGCCATATCCAAACCCTGAAGCAGAGCACAAAATGAGGTTCTCTCTTTTCCCAAAGAACATGGTACTCACCACTCTTAAATCAGGCACAGCCTATCTTCATTGCACCTGCTCGTCTGCATCTAGGCTCACTCTCTTCACTGTTTCCCATCTCAGAGTCCTCACTGACAGAATAACAACTGCCCCTGTAGGGTTTAGGTCTGCATGTAAGGGGTGGTTCTTTTCAAAGACCTCGTCCCAACTTGCAAAGTCCCACAGTAGCATTTCTTTCCTAGTTCATACAACTAAAATGGGATTATTTTATGGAGAGCATCTCCCTAATGTCTGAGCAGCTTCGTGGTCTTACACTGTGCCTCTCTGCTTCATTAGTGCTGCTGTTTTCCTGACAATATTTCTGTGCTAAAATGAAATTCACACACTTTGCATCCCATGAACATTAAAGACTTTTCAGGGAATAAATATAATTGCTCAGTGCATCAAGTATGATTGATCCCTCTTCATTTCCTGGTAATTACCCTCAAGAACAGTGTGCATTAGACACTCTCTGCTATTGGAAGTAGTGTCTGGGGTCTTGTGGTGTGGTTTACTAAAATACCCCCTGCAGTATGTGACCTATAAGACATATATGCATAACCTACTTAAGTGGATTCCATTTCGCTCTTGGACTTGCATCCGACCAAAGGAAAAACATCCATTAAGCTATTCTACCACACTACCACTAGTTGAAACAAAGAAAAAAAATAAAAAATACAGCATTATGTTTTTCTATCAGCTTCTACATTTTTTTTCCTAACTTATTTTATTCTTGCCCTTTACAAAATATATTTACAAACAGAAGTCCATATTTGGACTTGACTGGATATTAACATTTACAGAGCATCTATATTCCCTCTGGAAGCATAAGATTTTTTAGAGGTTTTGGCTGAGGCAAAGTTAATTTTCTTCACAGTGGCTGGAATAGGGCTGTGTTTTGGCTCGTTGGGGTTAAACCACTACAGTCTTTTTAATGTTACTTTTTATTTACAACCGAAATAGATTAACAGAAATTACTCAGTATCAGAAAGCTTCATCTCAGTCTGGGGTCACAAATGCCTGTGGGTTAGGTACCTGTCTTTTCCCCATTTTGTACAGCACTATCTACACCTACTGATTGTCACTGCCTCTCTGACAGATCTGGAATAGGCTATTTTCGCTCTGAATCAATTCCCATTCAAATACTGACATTGAAATATATTACTACTTACCCAATAGTACTATTACTTTAACTTTTGCTTTGAATCTCGTTATTTCTGATCCTTCTAAAACAGTGGTAAAACTAAGCATCTGAGTAAATGCCATTCCAAATAATTTCTGGTCTTTCACCATTGCCAAGGTAAAACAGTGCACCTGCTTGCTTCTCTAACATTTGGTTCAGAAGCCTCTCAAAGCCAATGAGGACATTAAGCCATCGAAAAATGTTTTAGTCAGCTTCAAAAATCCTTGCCAGGCCATAAACAGTGTCTCTGTGAGCTACTCTTCTCTCTTGCTACCAATATCCAAATGGATGGTTCTAAACAGTCCAACCAGCTGAGCTCTAAATCACATCAAAGGTATCGTTAACAAATGGAAAAAATGATGTGGGTCATTCTAGGAGACATTCAATTTCCTGTAGCCTATCTGCATTCCTTCTTCACACTATTTTGGCTTGAGATCCCAGAGACTTGACCAGAGTTCAGTGATTTATTCCCAGAGAGCCTCTGGTCACATCGTTCCCATTTTTTATTTAACTTTTGAAACTGGGCTCGTGCCAGCAGACATTCCCCAGCACCTATAAAATGTTTCAATGCATAGTTCGCTGGTGCATACTTTGTGAAAGGCCAAACCTTCTTGATACTCCCCTTTTCCGTGCTATCTGCTCACACTCTCCAGCTAGCCCATAAACCAGTCCTGAAATCCTGAACAGGCCCCATGACACCACAGCTTTTTCCTTAATTGCTTCCACAAATTTGAAACATCACTATGGCCTCTTACTTTGGAGTTAGACGGGAAGGAGTGAACCACAAACTCTACCATCTACTGAGCACACAATATTGTTGCAGTTCTGTTTCTTCAGACCTCTTAAGTACACCTGATTCATAGCAATTTTGTACCCTGACTCACAAAACAGGCTGAGGGGTGCAGATAATGTTTTCAGGCTATTGCTAATACATTTTCTTCTCTCTACATATTCTATCATCACCCATCGTCATGTCTTAATAGGGTTTGGGATTTTAGGTGCTAAAGTTATGGTTCCTAGGCAGTCATCTATAAGCTTCAAAGCTAACCTCTCTGTTACCAGAGGAAGAATCTGCTAGAAAAAACTCAGAAGAGAAATAAAGATGCCACCTGCTGATTACATGATGGCAGATTCCACCATTATTATACAGGACACAAGTGCCATGGATCCACACCAAAGAGCTCATTTTCTCATGAGGTGTCCCTTGAGCACAAGGACATTTGTTCTGCCAGGATGATTACAGTAACCAAAATGTAGCTACCACATTCTCATTTACCTGTTACCTGCTCTCAAAGCTATTGAATGTCAGAGAAGAACTCAGCAATATCATCATGGAAACACCTACCCCCAAGCACACATTAACTTGCAGGGGTAGACAGGTGAGTCCTGAGCTAAAGAAAACTTCACACAGGAGAACAGTGGTTGTGGAATGCTGAAGGCAATGGACAGAGGATGGTTTCGAAGACCATTTACAGTGTCTCATTGACTCGTAATTGCCCTTTTGTTTCCTAGCTTTCTTTTGCAAGGTAACTATATCTGAATGTATCTACACAGAACACCTCCTAGAGAGGAGAAAATCATTATCCACATTTCACATGAAGAGACCTAAGCAGAGAGGCTGTGCCAGGCTGCTCACTGTGTGGACGCTGTAATGCCATGTGTTCCCACTGCCCAGCCAGGGTCCAAGAGACTTGGCTTCTTTCTGGGGCCACAAACCTGGATTTTCTCACTTTGCACATACTGAGAGTAGGAGCTGGGACTATGCACCATATGCCGTCCTTATACAGGGCCAGAACATGGCCAGTTTCAGCACAGTCTTTGGGAACAGAACTCTTAACTCAACTTTGCAGAAGTCCAGGTTAATGCTCTCACTGCTGGCCAGCGTTCCTCTGGAAAATTAGCATGAGAGTGGGGAACAGAAGGCTTTGAAGAAGATAGGGCTTGCAGTGATGAAACAGGGTAGGCATTCCACAGACAGGTAAGAAGAAATTACTATGGCAACACCACATGACTTCATTAGAGGTGGAAGAGCTCTTTCCAGGAGGGTGATATATTCTGTGAGGCCTAATGTAAACTTACCTTCATGGCTACGGTTGGAGAATACCTAAGAAAAATAGGTGGGTGTGTAGATAACTAGAAAATTGGTCTATACTCCCAGAGCACATGGAAAGCACAGCATACAATGACAAAGAACACCAGAGACCCCAACACTAGGCTTTGGAGGAACAATGATTTATGGCTTGCCCACCAAAATTAGATCATATATCTTCACCTGTTAAAACTACCAGCTTACTAAGTTCAACTATAAAGTTCATATTTCTATGAATTTTGCATTTCTAAGGCAATCCAGGATACTGCCAGCAATTTAATAAGTTTATAATAAGCAAATCCGGGCCTCCTGTAACAACAATGTCTGGGTAGCAGTTTTGCATGCTCTGAATACAAGTGGTTGTTAAGAGAGCCAAGAGCAAGGGTTAATTATGGTATTTAAGAAACAAAACCACCTCTGCTTATGATTCATTTCACAGACTTCAGTGTTTCACGAAGCTAGGCACATAGTTGAGCAAATAAGCCTTGTGGGTTCAATTTGAACCATTTGTAGAAATGAAGAAGGATAGGTACCACACTTCTTTGGGTAGGGAAGTAAAGTCATCCCGTTAAGAAAGGGGTTTGGCTCTGTGGGAATAAACTTGGCTGCTCCTACTTATATAGGAACATGATCTGAAATCAGATTTGCTGCCGGGAGACTGAAGAGGTCAGCTGTTTGTTTTATAAACTGCCCATGTTTTCCCCTCTCCCTGCCTGCTCCAGTCTCACCACAAAGCAGCATGATAGATGGGAGAAGGTCTCCCTGCTCCCGAAAACCCCTGCAGTGGAGGCTGCAGGCAGGCTGTCACCTCTGTCTGTCACACCTGCCAGGGCAAGGAACTACAAAATATGCTTGGTGCCAAGGGTCCCTGATGCCAAGGGTCCCTGATTAGCTTCACATTCAGCACAAAGCCATCGTTATCCTTGCTCCTTGGGCCATAATTGTTACATACACCCGACGGTCCTCTAATGACATTTATAAGCTGTGCCTCACATAATATAATGCTGCCTGTGGAGTGGCAATGCTCCACAAGACAGGAGACAGCACTGTCTGGAAAATGCCTCCCCCGCTTCCATAGGCAGCAGCTCTGCTGGGCTCCACATGAGACCTACAGAAAGATGCACCACTTGGACACATCAAACACTGAGCAGGTTATGAGCCTATGAAGAGGGGCCACAGGCTCGAGGTAGGAAAAGGGAAAAAAAACTTCCCCAGTCTGAGCACATGAAAGCCTGAAAACTTTCAAACTTTTTGGATAAAAGGTGGCTTTAAGCATCTTTCCTCTGAAGAGACTGGCAGAATAAAGCCACTGTTGGAGCACTTGAGCTTTCTAGTCTCAAACTCCCTCAAGTCCACAGGGAGCACTGTGTTGGCTTTGGTCAGCTTTGGATCAAGCCACAGATGCCAGGGAAAGGTATCCGGAGAGCAGCACTGCTTGTGCTGGTGCAGTCTGCCTGTGTCCCACAAGAAAAAAATCAAAGAGAAGTACAGAGAATTACCTGAAGGGAAAATAATCCCGAATTTACTCTTGGGCAAAGCACAAAGCTTTGTCTTTATTACCCCTGTCCCTAGGCAGATTTTTTCTTCCTCTTTCACGTTCACCCTTGAATTCCCTGCTTGCTTTCTGGGGACAAGGGCAGGTTTTGAATCTCATAGTAGATATTACCTAGAGAACAACAAACAGCTGATTTTCACCTTCAGGTGCCTGAAACTTTCTTTAATGTTTCATTGCAAGCACACACAGCTGGCTGGCAGTGCACACAGTGCAACTTGAAAAGAACGGTGGGTCGAAGTATCTCACAGCAGAATATTACCGTGGATTTAGCACTAATTCCAGCTTTATTCCTTTCCTAATTCCTGTATCACATAGCCTTATCTACAGAGATAAAATCCCTTGAAGTGCACTTGCTTTGATGCATGGATGGAAGACTTTTGTCAAAAAAATGTAAGATTTGCTTTGAAAACAATCACCACTATATTTAGACCACAGTCCACTCCAAACACCCCTGACAGATTTCAGTGCAAACAAGCAAAAGCTTCCCTTGGCTGCCTACAAAAGTTACAGTTCAGACAAGCCTGTAGTCTACCAGGGTGATGAATTTTAACCTCTTGCAGTATTTCAAGCATGGCTGTGCCCTCTTAAAGCTATGACCACCATTGCCAGCACAGCATTTGCACACCATGTCACTAATTCCCTGACTGCCTCAGAGTATCAGTGTCCCTGAAGGGCATTCTATTGATTCATAGGTAGATTATGTTACTTGCTTGGCTTTAGAAGATCCATGCTCTCTGCCCAGCATCCTTGCAGAAAATGGCTGTGTTATGCATGCTCTGCCTGGGTTTTTCAGGAGCTCTTCAAGCCAAATCGTAATGGGGCAAGGCATAGATCTTTTGATGTCAAATCCTGTATGATTTTACAGCTGGCAACAAAGAAAATTTACATTTACAGTAGACAGCAACTTTCAGCCAGGAGGATTTCAAAGCACTTTACGAACTATCATTCAAAACAAATAACGCTGAATTAAGACATTTCTGGGTTGAAATATAGAATATATTGAACAGAACTACTCAGCAGCTTGGGGTAAAAGGTGAAGAATACAACATCCAAGTGAATGCATGCAATGCAATTTTAGTTAGGCAGGATGCAATTACAAAAGCTGGAGTTCAGCCAAGCCACCAAGGTTAACTACTCTACTTTTTCAAAAAGTATCATGGGATTTTTCTAATGACCACAAGTTAATGATGTTATGTCTGAAAGTCAGCACCTCTCCCCTTACAGTGGCCTTTACAATCATTTAATAGCAATGGTCCGATACCAGATCCAACGAGAAAATCCCAAATCACCATTCCCACCATCTCAGAAACTTGTTTATCTTAGAAAAAATGAGTTTGGAAGAGACCAAGTGAGTCACTAGGTCCAGTTCTCTAGAATCCTAAGAAAGATCACACATATAATCACATCGCTTATATTGAGTCTAGAAAGTTCAATACCTCTTCAAGATTCACTTCAAAGTTATGAAAACCATAAACTATCACAAAAAGAATTCTAGAGACCTGTGATAAATTCAGGTAAGTAGCAACCTTCAGTACTTTAAAGTATAATATGTATCATGAACTTTGTGGTCTCCTGCAGTAGATATATCCTTGGACTATGCAACAGAAGGATTGAGACTAAAAACACAGTTATGATGGTAGACTCCTATGGGCTATAGTAGAAATAGTTACATGGACTACTCAAGTAATAAAGGGACTCTGGTAAGCTATTCTTTATTAAAGAAAATCAGAGACATCACCAATAAATATAATTAGAAAGAACATCTCCCTGTGTGACACAAAGAAAAAATCTCTTGTAAGTCAAAAAATCACACATGGCAAGTCAACTTAAATATGGTCATTAACATGACAGATACTTAGTTCTCTGCACCAATTTTTCTATCTTCAAATATTAATATTGGTGTACAAATCTCCAGCTGAAAAAAAAAGGAAAAACAAGTTATCTACAATTTTTTTATTGTCACACATGTCTTTGGATTTCTCTTGGCCAATCAATTTTTTTTTAAATGGACTTTTAGAACATTCCCCCAGTTAAGAGGTGGTCTGTGTTTTCAACTGCTTGCTAGAAAATTCATTACAAATAAAATGTAGACTTTAGTTGTGATAACAAATGGTACTTTAAAAAAGAGGAATGGAAAAACTAGAAATCCCAAAGGCCTTTATAATCTTCCATTCAGATCTTGAGTATTGCTCATGTAGACCAAACCATCAGATATGACTTGCTGGTGAACATCTGTAACATTCTTCGCTACCAGATATAAAAACTGCATGTGTCAGTAAGCCTTAGGCTATGATCTACCAAAATCAACACTGGTTTTTATGTTGATTTCTCTGTGCTTTGACCCTCACACAGCAGATTACAACAGCTTACCAGCTGCAGAACAGCATTTGCACAGCTCATTGTCTCATGCCCCTTTGTTGAGTGTTGATCTGATTAGGTAAATGAGGTATTATAACTGGCCTTCTAGAAAGTTTTGGGCTATACTTTTCTTGTGGAGGATATTAGATAAAGAAATCATAATAGCCTGTGGTACCTTGGCCCCAAAAAAAGCTGGTATTCTAAATCAAAAAAAGGCAAAACAAATCAAGCTCAGAGAAGTTGGGGCACTTTCTCAGGAGCTCCTCTGCCAGCCATGAAGAGCTCAACTGCCATGAGTGAACCGAGCACCTATCCTACAGGATATATCTTGTGTCAATTCATTAAATTCCAAGTAAACCGTACAATAGCTTCATTGTTACTTTTAACACTTATTGTACCATCATTTGCCAAGAGTTACTTTTTCTTGCCGTCAACATTAAACTTGAAGCCCTAGTGAGAACTTCATGGGACTGAGATTTACATCATTTGCCAGCAATTTCAGGTTTTGACACATTGTAAGGTTGCTGGTAGATGGTTCTTTGAGTTCTCAATTGTTTAATTGTTTACAGGTGAAGTGGCAAATCTGACCTTTGCTCTCATGCTAGCTGGAAGTGAGCATACGTTTGTGAGTATCTGTCGAGAATTTTTCATCTGGGCATTCATTTCCTGCAGATAAAAAAACCCTATCATCTGTTCCTAATACTCTGATCTTTATTTGATTAAACGGATTCATTCTGATTTCTTTCCCTGTGATATTGCATAATATCACGGTGCCCTGTCTCTTTCGTGAGATCTCATCAGAGTTCACTTCTTGGCCCTTCTCTGAGTCCTCAAAAGTACCATGGTGGGCACACAGCTGATTTTGCTCACAGCCTTGAAATACGTGAAGATATTTAAGTATGCAGGCAGTGCAGCCAAGCCATATTCAAAGGTCTCTTCTGTCATCCAAACTGAGAATCTAAAACCCGGTGTTAATATTAATCAAAAACGGTTTATGAATGTAAGCTCCTGCTGAAAACAGAGGGATGTGCATATTCTCTTAGCTTGGATCAAGCCTTTGATGACTGAAATATTTTCAGTGAGAGACACCAAACAGAAACAAAAAGAATTGAAGAAAACGTAGTTGTTACGACTGCCTTTTCTCCCAGCAAGGAGGGTTTTACAGCTGTGCATTTGGAGAACGAAAAGAAAAAACCCCACCCCGCAACGTTTATGTACCTTGGTATGAGTGCAATAACTCAGCAATAACCCAGCACATAAAAAAGGAGCATACAAAAGGCTTCAGGTGAAACTCTCTGCTGTGCAGATTGCTTGTCTGCTTTGCTGGTTCACCCTCCAGCTCTCCACAAAAGCAGCTTTAGGTCTGGGAGATGGAATGGATCACACTCTGGCTTTGCCCATTAAAAGCAGCACTGACAGCTGTCTTCAGACATTTGGCTCCCTGCACTCAAACCGAAACATGGAAACAGTAACCAAAGGCAGCATAGACACATCTAATGTTCTTGGTAAATGGATGAAAAATGAAACCATAAGAAACTAAATTTGACTGGATATTTAACACTTCTTCAATAAAAAATGTCCTTTTTAACCCCAATGCGGCTTTCAATGCAAAAACTTCTGCAGTAAATGAAAACTTTCAGATATTTCTTTTGTGCAAGAACTCAAAACTATTTTCATTTTGGTGACTCTAACTGTATATCACACAGTGGTGCAGGCTCACTGCAAACACTTGATTTTTACAGGGCCTCTTCTCAATGGCAGCAGACCCTGTCATCCCGAGCTGCTACAACACATTTATTCTGTCACCATGCAAGAGAAGGTGAACCGGCATAAGCTGCAATTCACTGGGCATTTTCCTTATAGTAGACATATCTGGAATCCAATTCTGTGCTACATATTACCTTAGTGTTGCAATGCTTGCTTGTACTTGTGTATCTCTACAGACTGTGATGATGAAGCACTACTTATTCTCCTAAAAGAAAATAATTACTGAACTGTAAATATAGCAAGGTAGAAGAATAAAAGTAATTGTATTTAAAAGCAAAAATTATCTAGGGGTGACTGAGAATCCATGTTCGTTAAGAGCATCAAATGTAAAACCAGGTTCTTTTGTGATAAAGCCTCTGGAAGCATTTTTTTTTTAAATTAAAACAATACTGTAAGTCAAAGTGTAACTTCACTTCTGGAAAATGTTGTTCCTTTTTCTTCTTTTTTTTTTTTTTTTCCTAAGCAATAACCTCTCATGTTTGTGGAAACCTCGCTTAGCAGAGCTTTCTAGGAATCACAGATTGTTCTGCTTCTTATTGTATCAGAAACATGTTTTCTTTTTCTTTTTTCCCCTTCTTTTTTTTTTTTAATTTTGGCATGAAAACAGATGAGCTAAACGCTGAAGTGGTTTTGGCAGTATGAGTTTTAAACCTTATAGCAAACAAAACATTTTTGCCACTGCACCTCCTTTCAGACGTGGCTGGAATTAATGTGGCCCTTCCTCTTACATCTTGAACAGTCATTTGAAGAGGCTAAAGTGTGTGTACCTTACATTCTTGTGTATAAAGTGTGAATGACATGCCAAAATGTCAACAGAACTTCCATATACGTGAAGACCATGCATTGCTGTCAGTTTGTTAAACAGTTCTTCAAACACCAGCTTTAGGAAAAGAATAATATTCCAGATAATTAAATAAATCCCAGAGACCTCTCTCTTCCCCAGAAGAAAGAAACTACCTGCCCAAGGCCACTATTGATCAGAACTTTTTGGAGTTCCTGCTGTGGGGGAGCAGTGGGGATCTTCTACCACCTGCCATTTCTTGCTTCTAGAAGTTGTCTGCTTATTTGGGATTTGAGTACTTTCCACGCAGCCTTACAGCCTAACTCTCTAACCCTGTAAACACACACAAGACTCTCTGCCAGCAAAAACATTCTCAAACCAGTGTTTTGACCAGGCCCCTCCTTCTCAGGAGTGCAATATTGCTTTAACATTACACCTCCAACAGCAGGATGACACTTTTTCTAGCTCCCCTGCCATGTGTTGGAATACCTGCCACCTTCCTGGTCATCTGGTGTCCATCCCAACTCTCTGGTTCTTAAAAATATTTACAAACCCTTACGTTCATTGCTTTGTTGCTTTCCAAGAAGACCTATAAAGTCAATAAACCTTCATGACACCTTCCTGAACATCATTTTCTGACACGAATCATACTCGAAAAGAGAAACAAAATCAGCAATGCAGAAAGAGGGAAGTTACTACGTTAAGGTACGACCACAAACAATTTTTACAGTTTTGCTTGCATCCTGCAGCCTTTTTGTAATAGCAGTCTCCACTTGCTCATCTTTATGCTTTAAGAATTTGAACTCTCTGGGTCTTCTTTTTCAGCCACAAGGATTTTAACACAATATGGATATTACCATATTGTAATATAATAAATAATAGCCAGAGAATATAGTCATCTGCATCAGTAGACAAGCCTGGATCTTTCCTAGGTGCTCCTGCAGAGCACTTCTTTAACTCTGGACTGGGATTTATACAGTAATGCAAGCTCCAATCCACAGACATATTAGAAACCACCGTTTTAATGGGAGTTTAACAGTCTGATGCATTATTTGATTTCCAAATGCAGTCAGTGCCAGCCCATCATTAGACATCAAGGCAATAATGTGGCCCTGGGGAATGCTTCTCCCTAGGCCCTAATAATCACTATCGGCCCTTAAATTCATGCCAAAGTGTTAGTTCATTCAACATTTTGCTCTTTTTTGTTACAGCTTAAAGAGAAGAGCAGAGGATAATTTCATACACAAACGTACAAGAGATTTGGTGTTCATCTAGTGTGAAGAAGGTAATTTAAAAGCTCTTCTATTTAGAAAATCTAAATATAAGAAACTTTGGCCTTCATTTACTGGGATTCTGAATCAGGTCTGGAGACCGATAATAGTTCAGCTCACAAACCATAAAGAGCTGTAAGCCCCTCTAATTTCATGCTCCTTTAATCTGCTTTCATCAACTGTGTGGATTTTGCAAAAGCACTCAAAAATTAGATGTTACCATTTAGTAAAAGCATTGACTGATTTCTAAAGGGTTAGCTTGCAGCACTACTAAAAACATTGGTGACACAGCAAATAATCCAGAGCTATGAGCTTCCCAGCTCTATGTGATTTCTATTCTAGCAACATACATATAACCGTATGAAAGTTATTCCCTTCTCTTAATAAAGAGAGAGAAAAAAAGCTTGGCCTGGATGTTGATCTGATTCCAGTGAGGTTATAAATAAACTGTTACTCGTAGTCTCCAAGACAAACCAGTTTGGATGTGCTCAAATATCACATTCATTAGCATAGATTGTATTTACACAAATAAAAAAAAAAAAGGTGATAGTGAACAAGGCCCTTGATTTCATTGTAGCAAGCAATGCAAAGCAATTGAAGCTGTTAAGCAACAGTGTGAGCAATCTTGCTTTTACCCATTCTCTAATAAATTTTTTCAGCATGTACTTTCTTCATCTCTGTGATCATTGTTATCATGAATAATTGCATTAAGAGTGCTGTTTCATCAAATTATCTTACAACTGCAATAACCTTTCATGAAGATTTTTAGGATAATAGTTACTGTGAGTATAGAGAGAGCTGAGTTCTGAGAAACAAAAACAACAAACAGCTTAGTGTAAATGAAAACACATTGTGTACAGCAGGTCCTGGCACTGTGCTGTACAGTTACAAAGGGCATTAATGGAGAACAAGCCTGATGAGATCCAGCTGATCAAATGTCATCAGCTTCTTGACCACAAAAAACAACATCATCTCCATCCTTTTACTCCAACTCAGCAAAATGCTGAAAAAGCTCCTATGATCAACAGCCACAGTGCATGTCAAAGCACAGACACTGCTCATGTTATCCATCAGGAAGTATCTGTGACAAAATTAAGACATCTCCATGTGAAACCCTATGTCTGATCTGCATTCCTTGCCACCTTGGAGATGAGTGACACAGAAGAACAATTGCCACTAGCTGAAGTGGTGGATGGACACTAATAAACTTGCAAAGACCTAACAAACTGGGCATAAGACCTCTGCAGAAAGTCAACAGGAAAGTCACTTCCAGCATCAAGTAACTTCCAGTGATACCTGAGCATCTAGACTTCAGAGTCAAATTTAGATGGCAGCAACAATGACCAGGACTCCTTTAGTCATGAGAAATGCTGCAGATATAGCAACACCACAGGGGTAATGAGGCAGTGATGGATGAGACATCTGTCTGTGATGCCACTGCAAGACAGGTGAAAAAATCTTAGAGTTTCTGAGATGACGTGTTTTCACCATCAGGCGAAACAAAGAAGTATTGATACTATTATTGGAGTGCTGTGCTAAGCTCTAGTTAGCCACGTTCAACGAATTCTAATTTCTCAATCTAGATGACTGAAGATAAGGGGAAATAGAAAAATTACATGAGACTGTGGCCTGTTTGACTTAAGACAGAGGCCAAGAAGAAGTGTAGTGGCTATCATAGGATACTGTGGATGTGGAGAGAGAGGACACATGCCAGGAACTGGAAAGAACTGGGAACAGCGAGCCATTTGGTCTCTGCCACCTCTGTATGAACCTACTCAGCTGTCTCTCATCAGAGAAGATCTGGAGTGTGAATTTGGACAACTTTTTTCCTGATAGAAGATCGACACCCAGGAATTAGCACGAGATTCAACTTTCCTGTTTGAATTTATAGATTAAACTTTTCACCTCTCTGGAAAAAAATACAGAATTTTTGTAAGGTTTTAAAACCTGCTATAACATCTTTCAAAGCGGAGAAAAAAAGAGAGCACAAGGGAGAAGGAGATGCACATGGAAATATTATTCCTTACTGAAATCAATGGATACTGTTTCTGTTAACATTACAGTATATTTATCATGTCCCTTTCCCTCCTCCTGAATGGGGCCAGTGAAATCCTGACATTATGAACTCAGCTGAAACCCTGCTCTGATTACTGTACGATCTCTGCAATAATGAGATCCAGGCTGGGTTAATGTTTTCAAAGGAAGGGAAGGTGTTTAATAATTTTAACTCAAAGACTGCTGCTGAAATTAGTAGTATGTTCATTTTGATTGCTTCGGTGTTCAGAACAGACAGGCTCTGGTGATTTTATCACAGTCCTGGCATGCCTGAAACTCACTGGAAAGAAAAATCACCCATTTCACTGCTGCTTCAAGAATCAATTGATAAAGCCCTTTATCAACAGAAAGCAGGGGAGGTGAACAAAAGCACTGCTTGTATTTGTTCAAAGTACAAAACGTGCAAGTCAGATCTAAGGAAAAATTATATGACGACTGGGTTAGAACTACACAAGACCAACCTTTTCTGTACTGTCTAGAGATCTCTTGTTCATAACCTCAGGCTACTATCAGCACTGTGATGCCTGCAACAAAGTACTATGTGCATATCAGTACTTGATGAACTGAATGAATAAATGTTAAATCCCAAAGCATGATGTTCCTTGTGATCTCTGTTAAAAGCCTGCAACCCTTTAAAACAAGAGCCTTAACATCATAATATCTGTGGCATCTAAATCACCATGAGAAATGAGTTCATTTCCCACACACCGTGTTCTGCCAAGCAAAGTTATTTTTCCGAACACTTATTATGTAACTGTTCAGGGGGAAAGGCAAGACTGGAGCTAACCCCAAGTGTGCTCAATGCTTAGTTCAGCCTGATGAGATGCCTTCTGCTAATTGGAGCAAGCTCTTCTTTAGGTTCCACCCTCCTTCATCTCCCTTCTACTCCCTCGGTCAAAGTGCTGGCAGAGGCCCTGAGCAATAAGCAGCTCCTCCACTGCTCAAGCAGTGCTGGAACTACTGCCTTGTACTGGGAACCTGCTGTATATTCTCAGAGATCCATTCATGTCAAAGCGCTTTATCAAGGTTCAGACTCAAAGAAAGAGAACAGGACATCTGTGTTCAGGGTCTGATTTGCAATTAAAAGATTTCTGTTGAGCTGGACATTTGGAGCGAATCCTGGACTTGCCTTTCCGCAGATACTTTTCTCCATTTTTATCACAGGCTTCCTTTAGGCTTTAATTTGTGTTTTCACTCTTTGTAGATACCTTGGATGACTGTAAACTGCGTGAACATAGGATAAAACACCTTAATACCCAGCACTGTTAAGAGGACTGAGAAAGGAAAGCAGTGTGGCTGCAGAGCAAGGGCTCAGCGAACAAGGACAAGCATTCAAACTGATGAGAGAGGATCCAGGAACTGTGAATCCAGCTCAAAAAATGCCTTTCATAAAAAATAATAAATCCAAGGCACACCTTTTTTCCCCTTGGGTTTCTAGACTGCATTGCCAGCTTGCTTTCTACCACAGAGGCGCAAGAGAAACTCCTTAAAAGCAATCAAAGAAAGCTCAGATCTTCAATAAATCACATGTAGAGGATTCTAAGCTTGTGCATAAATTCAAAAGACCACAGAGCCCACGATGAAACCACCAAACTTGGCAGCAAGTGCCACCCCTTGCTATGCACAGTTGGGAAAGAAGCCCAAAGCGTTTATTTACAGCTCTCTTGATAATATACACCTACACCTGGACCCATTAAGCCAATATCAGCATTCCCAATGCTTTTAATGATCTCCAGATTTAGGCCTCTAGAGACAGCCGAGTCTCTGAGCCATGGAAGAGAAAACTAGTGGTACTGAGATGGAGGTTTTCTCAGGCCCCAGAGGCAAGACGTGTGGCAGCTCCCAAAAGGTTTGATTTCCCTGATGCGTGCAGACCCACGAGCGAGTCTGCACTCGGACTAGACCAGTCAGACTGAAAGCAAGCTCTGATTCCGGCATAAATCAAGAGGAGACAGCACAAGGCCTACGGGGAGCAAAGAAAAGATGGAATCAGGAAACCACAATTCATCATTTATCTTCTCAGTATCCTGCTAACAACGGAAACTTCCAAACTAATGACTATTTGAATGCAGCCTTGCAATGTATCATCGCTGAACAGAGTATTGAAACATCAAATAGAGAGTTCTAAGATCAACAGGATGTTTACAAATAATTATTAGGAGGTGATTGCCTAATTTTGGACTTCGGTTTGATGTATTTACCTTCTTATATTCAAATACATCTGTACTTTGTAATATTTACACATATCAAGTTTGAGGCTTCACAAAGTATTGCTATAAAAATGCTGATTTACTATTTATGCAGACACAGTACACATTTTACGATGCTGCAAATGCAATTTGCCAAGCTGTTTCATTCCTTCCTTTGTAGTTGTGTGATTAAATATTTTGATTTTCCTCTATTTATTTTGCTTAATAAACTTTCATGTGTTTTGTTCAACAAATACTGCAAAGTTTGGTTCTTGCTAAATAATCTAATTTCAAAAAGGAAAAAAAAAAAAAGGTTTTCCCTATCAGTCTTTACATTTATCGCTTGACCTAAATATGACCCCCTATACTATGAGAATTAGTGTGCTGAACATCTATAAAATGTCATATTTAATATATGAACCCCATTATTTTCTGTCCGACTTTGGTTATGATCAGTTGCAAGAAAAAGGGAACGGCTACATACACAACCCAATACTGGCAATCTGATTTATGGGCTGATGCTTCACTACTAAATAAGACTGGACTGTGCCCTACACAGGACTAAGAGAGGCAATGACCATGTGGGAGGTTCCTGCTATGCTCTGAGGGCTGTCCATAGCTCAGTTGTGCCAGGTACTGTACAAATAGGTATGTTTTAGCTATTGCAGCTGTATTGAATTTCCCTGGGTACCACTGATGTACAGTAATTTTTAACAGACACGGTAAATTGACTTTAACACACATCAACTCGTGTTTCCCTGCTCATTGCGTCCCACGCGCAACCCCAGACGCATCACAAAGTCCTTGAGCATCATTTCCACATGAACCTCCTGATAGCAGCACTGAGAAGGTCAAAACTTTCCCCACACCACCATATGGGAGACCAGTGGAGGATAAACTATCCCATCTGCCCACCCCAGGTTTTGGCTTTCTGCACAGGGGAGGTGAGGGCAACGTTTGCTCTGGGCAGGAAGGTCCTGAATGGTGAGAGGGGCCAGCTCTTGATGCCGTCTCCCCAAGAAGCTGCCAGTAGAGACAAAGCAGTAGGTGTTCACAAATACTTCTCTCCCTCAGGTACTCCAGCTTTGATACCTGTTATCTCTGAGGTACATATAGGAACAGGGAAGAAATACAAAGAGACTTTGGAGGGTGCATAGCAGTCCAGAGGAAGAGCCTAATTTCAGTGCTCTGCATATCCTCTGGTCCAGCCTGTCCTGTGCACAGGGGTGACCAGAGACGCTGAGCTCCCTCTTCAGGCACCTTAATGTAGAACCAGGTCATCTCCCTTACACCAGCATTATATCAAAAGTCACACGTTATCAAGGGAGAAGCTGTGATTCTGTGTGCTTTTTGGTTAACCATACACAATCCCTTCAAAAGGCAGAATATAATTCTGCCACTATGCCTATGTGAAAATGCATATACACATCAGTACTTATGGTGATCACAAACAAATAATACTTCTTATTACATAGTTTTGATCAAGGAAGAGTATTAAGAAACACAAATGCTTTCTGCTCCACTGTAGGAAATACTTAGAAACCAAATTTCAGGTACCAAGAATGATGCTGCTGAAAGCACCAATCTGGGGCAGTTACGGACCTTTTCTTACACGCATCCAGTGATTTCCATTTTCTTTGTTCTTGCATAAATCTTCTTCCTCTATCAGCTGATTTGGTCAGATTTATGAGGGATGAACTGGCTCTCTCAAAGCTCCCTCTACAATCTCAGTAAAACTATAACGCTTATTTATATCTCAATTGCTTATTTGTAAAATGAAAATAACCGTACTCTTCTCAGACAGGAAATTGGCTTCATCACAAGACATACACTGACCGTGAACACTGTAATATTCTTCTTTAAGCCATAATAATGTTGACATTTTACTGGTGTTTTGCTCTTCCCCTCCCAGAATTGTTAGACCTAAAAACCAATGCTTCATACCATGTACTGAAATGCCAAGGAAGAGTACGATATAAATATACAGATATGAAACAGCATCTAGAAATGATGATTCTGATCTTTCAAAAGACAAATCACTAATCTGTGGCTCTAATGAGATATGGGATGATAAAGGTCATGCTGAGTAAAGGACTAAGCTGACATATGAGTCCAGAAGTTTCAAAACTGATATTGCTGCTCTTGTCCCATTGGGGAAAAAAAAAGCAATCCTTTGTGTGAATTGCAGCAGACTGTTACAGGCACATTGAAGAGACCCTTTAACTCTGCTTAATGCAAGGACAATTTTAAACTCACCCAAGGATGTGCAGACTGAAGCGTGGCACTGTGGCATTTTAAATGCCGCAAAATTATTCCATTTATTCTTTCAAAAGACACTTTCAGTCTGAAACTGGTAAAAGCTCTTTCACCTCTGCACATCTTTATGAGGATGATTAATGTGATAGAGTAGAAGTTGCCAGGTGACTGCGAAAGGACCTTTGGTCAACAGTAACTTGGATTAGCTGCTGACACAAGAAAGGAAATGCAGAGTAACACAGCTGTATTCAATTTGGGGCTTGCTAGCATAGGACTTGATCTAAATCTGATTCAGAATTGCCAACAAATAAGAGAACCTTGGCAGAGCACTACCGAAATCCCTAACTCACACCTTTCATCCTCAACCATGTTAGCATTTCACCATCACTCCCACCGGGGTGACAACTGGTGTTTGGCACCCTGCAGAGCTCTGCAAAGACTGGATCTCTGGATTTCACTGGCTGACCTTTTTTGGTTTCTTTTGCTCAGGTGAACTGGGTGTTGTCTTAATAAACCCCAGCCATCCCATGGTACTTTACTTACAATAAAGGCAATAAAGATCTGAGACCTCTCCCAGCCACAGAACCCTTACAAAAAGGCTGGACTTCATCTGCTGCTCTTCTGCTTAGTCACCACTGAACTGGTTTGTTCATCGCTTCTAAGATCTTTGATGAAAGCTAATGTCCTAACACTAAATAAGCAAAAAGTCTGAGAAAACAGCCAAACTTCTTCCTTTGAAGAGTTTATTCCTCTGTCCCCAACTGAATAAATGCTATAAGCTGTAGCTGAAAAAGTGTCTTGTTCTCTGCCTTCCTTTCAGAAGCCACTTTAAGCTTGTTCTGGGTTGAATTTGCAACTATGCTCTTAGATCAGGTTGCACTACACTGATCAGGTTCAGCAGAATGCACAGACAAGCAGCAAGAGAAGGCAGAGAGAGAAAGAAGGGAAGAAGAGAAAATGAGGGTACATTTTTGGGAAAGCTGTGAAATGAGGCAGTTTCACTCTTGTGTTTTCCCTGCCACCCAAGTGAGCTCATTAATGTGTGCAGAATTTGAGGGAGATTGATTAATTGCACAAGGGCCTAGAATGGACACGGTTATTGTCATTAATTCTAAATAACTACAGTATCACACAAATTGCATCTAAGGGGAACAGAAGAAGCTTTTGTCCCTCTCAGCAGTAAGGAAAATACTAAGTAAACACTGTTAATTATAGAAACAAAGGGATGGAGTCAGGTACAAAGCTTTTAGGTCACTGACTCCATTCATAGAAGGGGGAAGGAAAGGAGGGTAAGGTACAATCTAACCTAATTATAGCTTTGTAAAAATTATTTTCAAGCCATTAACTGAGATTTGGCCTACTTACGTTGTAAACTTCTAGGGGCAAAGACTTGTTCTTCTCAGTACTTGCCCATCTTGCAAAATGCAGACTGTGCCCCTGACCAGAGTTCCTGGTTAATCCCCCATGCCATGAGGGTGAGCCAGCCTTGGCCAGCCACGTGCTGCTGAAGGACCTCTGGAGCTCTCACTCAGAATTAACAGCTGGCATGGCAAAATGTAGTTTAAGATTTGTGCAGTATAGTGAAAAGAGAGACTGTTCAGTCTAGTAACTGGTCTTTCCATGAAACCCCAGTATCTCTGGCATTAGAGTAGGCAACCATCCTCTCCATGCAGAAATCAGAATGAGTCAGGAGCCAGGCCAGGAAAAGCTTTTTCTGAGAACTCAGGGGTATACACACGGTTCTACCCAAAATCAGTCATCCAGAATCTGGGTCAGAGTAAAAAAAAGAATTGGAAGAGTTACAAAGTTGAGGGGGAGAGGACCTCTTGGGGAATGATCCCAAGTATCTTTCAGGCTGAAAGTGCTATTTACTGAGAATGAGCCCATTCTTTTTGATTTTCTATTTCTTCCAGGTCAGCTGTCTGCATAACCTGCTATACACTGAGAAACACTTATTGTCATGGTTCTGTTGTGATATGTATGATACCTGCTGCTTTTGTGAAGGCCTTGGGTGCTGGGACCAAAAGGACAGACAAATGATTCCATGGAACAGGTGGGGGAAGGACTGAGAAGTCTTGCCTGGCTCTATGACTGCAGAGAAAAAAATCCTGAAAATATAAATGCACCCTTAAAGATCCTGAAAGTGAAAGGCAATAGCAGAACTGAAACACGTTATTTTAAAACAAGCTGATTTAGAGTAATTCCTGATTTTAAAATGTGCTGTGAGGGACCGCACAGTGTAGAAATTCTGTCTTCTTAAATGGCCCACACCTCCCAGCACCCCAGTGATTACTTTTCAATTGCAGGTGAAGAAGTTCCACAGTGTAATTTATAAGTCATCTCTAATCTGTGGAAAGCTCTGATATATTGCAGGTAAAAGTGCTTTGCTTCTTACACAGCAATCATCAGATGTCAGGAGTACAAGTGCATGGTTCTGCCAGTATTCAGCCTCATGCATAGGTTTGAAAAACACGTGCAGAAGAGCTGGCCAGGAGCATTATTTTTTAATTAAGAGGGGAAAAAAAAGTCTTTACAAAGCATCTTAAACTGACAAGGTGAGGTGTGTGGAATGACCTAAGACAGACAGGCACTGATTGAAAGCCATTGAGGTAATTCCCAAAGTAATTAGATCTTTGGACAACAAAGTGATGAAACAGGACAAATGACCTTTTCTCATTCGCACACTACCAGCTTATTTTTCTGATTTGTTCCACTCTCCAGGAACAGTATTTCTTTTAAATACTAGCAGAAAAAAAATATGGCTACAGCACTGAGCTGGGATGCAGAGTATCTGGATTCAGCGCCTGGCTCTGCTGCAGATTTCCAATATGACCTTGGGCACATCCATTAATCTCTTGCATCTCACTTCTTTAGCAGTAAAATGGAAGGAGAGCTACTACTTTTTCCTTGCCCGCTTGCTTGTCTTCTCTGCGCAGCCTGTAAGCGTTTTCAGAGCAGAGTTTCCTGGCATAACCACGTCTATAAATTTAGCAGAGGCCATGAAAGTCAAATGCTGTGCTAAAAGTCAAGCATAGAGAGACCAAAGGCAGCATTTGGAAGCACTCTCTGGTTGCTGTACTACCCGTACCTGGGTCTCTTCTCCAGCCTAGAATGTTCCCAGGCTGTCCTGTGCCAGCACAGCTGGCACCAGCAGGAGATGACCCCCTGCCACCCACTGGCCTTGCCACTGCAGGTAACCTAGTGGTGGTGCATTTGTGAGGTGGCCCCCATGACCTCAAAACCCCTCTTGAAATACAGAATTTAACAAAGTTTTAGAGCAGAGGAGGAAGGCAGGTTTAAGCCTAAATCACAGGGTAGCTTTTATGTAAGATACAGTATCAGATAATTACAGATTGGCCTTACAAAGTTATAGTGAAAATTTACCATCCTTGGCATCTAATCACCCCTCTGCTGCATCTGTGAGAGAGCAAATATATAAATATGCACCCATACACTGCCATACACGTTCTGTCTGAATATAATATGCAAAATACCTATGTGTGTATGAATACATATCATTACACACCCACACATGATCACATTTCATCATAGAGGGGAATGTCAGAGCTGGTTTACCATCGGAATAAACATCCAACTTGACACATTTTTCAGAAGACCTCTGTGAATTCTATATAATTACATTTTCGAGGATGTATTTTGCAAATGTGCCAGATAACACCAGAAGCACAGCTTTGAGTTGACTGCATTCTTACTCCCACCAGTGTCCTTGCTATGACAGTTTTGATACAAACAGTGTATATTAGATCATTAGTACAGAGACAACCCTCTCTCCCTGCCATGCTTTTGAAGCTCAGTCTGATGAATGGGAACTTGCTACTTTTGTGTTGAGCTAGGCCAATATATCACACAGCTGTGCCCAGGGAATGGCACCTAGATTGCCTCTGACCACGCTTCTGGGGTGTTCCCTATCAGCAGAAACAAACAAACAAAAACACACAACATGCCTACAATCAATCAAGATATAATTTTACAGAAGCATACGGAAGGTCATTTATTGACTAATAAGGCAGCCAATTATCCAGGGCCCATTAAGTAGTATGAGCACTCAAACCTGCATCCGCACGTGTGAGGTTGCCCAGTGCCCCACGCAGACAGGAGCATGTTTGCATGCCTCCCTCTGCCTGTTGCAGGCCCTCTTCAAAAGCAAAAACTATCTAACTTATGGAAGTGTGCAAAGAATAATAGGTCCAAGATTTCTGTGCATGAACCAGGAACAAGGATGGGCTTTCTTTTCTTTTTTCTTTTTTCTTTTTTTTTTTTTTAATTTTAAACACTTACAGACTACTTCAAAAGACAAAACTTGTAAAATCTCATCCCATAGGAAGACCATGAAATGACCTGGAAGGGTGACAGTAATTACAATCAGAAGTTGTCCAACGATACAGCCTTACGCTCTACATCTCCCTTTTGTTAATCAAGTGGTTGTATTGATCCCCTCTCCTTGGATGCTTTCCCTTTTACCCCAGGGCCCATGCAGTACTCTACATATGGGCTGCAGCTTGAGCTTTCACAACTCCATTACAGCAAGGCGTTGAATATGATTTGGAACAGAGCGGGGCAGCCCTGCACCACAAATACCTACAAATACAAAAATGTTTTAGCTCTTCTATAGTTAAATCTGTCCTCCAGAGACCACATGCCACTTCTATCACTGTTAGAGAAGCACAATAACTTTTTGATTTTCTCTTTCTGTCAGTCTCTGCATGACTCCCACAACTTTTGGATCAGATTTTAAAAGAATACTAATTCCCTACAAGCCTCATGAGAATAAGTAGCTTTATTCAGATGAGAAACCCCAGCCGGAGCTCCCACTGATGGAAAGGCTGTACCAGAAATCATGCTGTACTTGCAGCATTAAGGACCTTTGCAGGAGAGAGCTGCTGTGAACCAAACCACAGGAACTGGCTTTATACATTCTTTTGACCATGAAAGCATTCAGAAATCTGAATTTTGGCTATTTTTGCAAAAAGAAAAAAAGAAGGTCTCCTTACATCCATATTTATGGACTCTGTTACTTTTCGTTTTTTGTTCAAGATCAAATTCTGGCATAAACCAGCTCTTCTCTGTTGACTTTGCAATCACACATGCTTATACTGACTCTGCATTGACCCTGCTGATTCTCCTTGTCATTTCTTCCTAATGTTCTCCTGTGCAGTCTCTCCTCTGAATAGCACGATGACAATCAGTTACCTCTCAGAGTCAGTGACTGGTTAAAAAAGTTGTATTACAACTTTAATTAAAAAGACAGTTATTACAGTCATATTTGAAATTCTGTTCTTTAAAAAAAAAAAAAAAGAAAACAAAACCCAGAAGAAATACAACCACATCCAGTTTCTTTCCCGCAATGCTCATAAAATTGGAAAAATTCTGCTGGAAAATTCTAAAGATCGTGCTGTATATTTAAATTTCAAGACACACTAAGTTTAGAACAAGATAATGTGGCATTTTAATTATAGGTTTTCTATTTATATATTTCCTATGTGGCACAAGCCCCCTTTAATGAAAGCATGTTTTAGAGTAGCTTCAACACCCAGCGTTATTGCAAGTTTTTGAATGCGCCAGAAGCTTATCAGCTAAAATATGTTAATTTCTCTAATGGGGTAATGAAGTCTAAATGCTTTCAGGAAGACATTGCTATGATAATGGGTCTACTTAAAACACAACATTAGGAGAACCTTGATTACAGGTTGCTCAGTAGTTTCTGACTTCCTTAGGAACCAGAGTTTCTTCCATTGCTAATTTGTTGCAAGAGCTGCTGGGAAGGAAGCTCATTTCCATTTAGTTAGTCAATCACCTCTGATAACAAAACCAGAGTTGGCTGCTTGGAAAAATTCTGTTAATACAGCTGAATGATCAAGACTTAAGGACTGACTTAGAGCTGCAAAGGCTTTGAGGATGAAGCGAGTCCAAGCCACATACAGGGGATCATGTGGATGGTGAGGTGGTGGCACTTACAAAAGAAGCTCATGGACAGTCAAAATTAAGTGGCAGGTTTGATGAGATGAGAAAAAGGCAGGGGATGAATTATGTCAAGCAATGGAGATGACACGTCCGCTAAGGAACCACCTGAGTGAAGTCTGTGCACATCTCCAGAACAAGACTCTGCATTTTTACTTATGCAATGCTTGGTAACTTGGAAACTCCCCCATTAGAGCCTCAAGACACTTGTGTTCTCTGTGTGGGAGCTCTTCTTGACTTTATAAACCTGTTGACTTCCCAAGACTTGAACCTTATCAACAAGCATTTCTTCCACCTTCAATACACACCAGCAGCCCTCAGTGCTAGCTTTCTAATTCCCCTGTGTTTCACTCCTCTACGAAGCAAGACTTTTCCTGGTCACACCACTTGTGACCAGAAAGGCGCAAAAGCAGAGCTGTGGTATCTGCTTTGTGTCCCCCAGACAGAACCTACATACAAAATGCTGCCCCCCTCAAAGCCCTGGACAGCCCAACCCTGCACCTGCCTTTGCTTCCAAGCTGAGGGGTGCAATGCACCCACGTACTGCACCACCTTCCAGCAGCAGCATGAGGCCTTTTCCCCTGACTGTTCCCCACCACACCTGCTGCAGAGACAGTGCCTGCTGCCCCCACCTTGGGTTTGCTGGGCTGTCAGCTGCCCGGTCTGATCAAATACCCACACCTCTTTATTCCTCCGTGTACCCTCCCAGCTGCAGGATCAGGCCAAAAGAGGATGAACGAAGCCAGCAAAGATTCAGCTTGCTGCTGAATGGGAGAGCAGGCACGTGGTGTGTATCTTGCGTGTACATGGGAGCATCTTGTCAAGCAGCAGCCTATGTACAAGCTAGCAAGTTTATACTGAAAATTAGATAAAAACTTAAAAAAAAAATAAAGGAGAAAAAGAGATACTTCTGTATTTCCCAATTCATCACACCAAGTTCTGACCTCAGACATCACATCTGATTTCCATTATACGAAAATCATGCAAGTCTGCCCCTGTCATACAGATACCCTCTTTGAAAGGAAAACAGTTTGATATTTGTCTCGATTTGTTCAGCTGGGACTATGCTCTCCCTAGTTGTGGAAACAAATGGTGCTGTAAATCCAGCAGTATTGAGCTCAGCATGATCTAAGTGAAACAAATACTCTAGCCTGGTATTTGCATTTTCTCTTTTATCAAAACAAATAGTAATCCACTCATTAAATCCAGTATTTCTGTAATTAATTTGTAGTCATTACAAATCACCTTTAATTGGATTAGCTATAATTACAATAAAATAATTTCTTGAAATCATGTTATGTTTGAGGGACTTTTTCTTTTTAATTTTATTTTAGAGATATGAACTCAGGTGAATATTATGAGAGACGAGAAACACTTCAGAGGTAAATATTAAACCCCCCTTACTCTATTTTTGCTGAGCTCATCTCTGTATTGCCTCCTTTCGTCCCCAGTGATCTCGTCTTCTACTTGAACTTGACAGACCCCAATTAGCCAAAGCAATGACTCATTGCTGCTCCTCTGCTGCCTGACCTGGCCCCCACTGCAGCATGCAGTGGCAGCTGGTGGGGGCCCTCAGGAGTCTAATGGCCATCATGACTCTCCTTTCCTCCAGTGTCAGTCTGTCCCTGGCATTAATCACCTCATTCTGATGCAGGAGGATCAAAGCCATGCCTATGTTTTAAAAACAGACAGGCATTTTCCTTGGCACAGCATGACACGACTTTAAGGAGCCGATTCCTCTGAAGCCTCACATTTCTATGGCAAAACAGGTCCCTTCACAACGTCTCAAGTCAGGCATCCAAAAACTACTTTCCGTGCTCTGAGACTAATCTTTGCACTAAGGCAGCCCTGGCACAGGTCTGCACTGTACACAGTACCATTGGTTTTGACATAAGTTCCAACCCAATTCACACCCCACTTTTGGAAGGGATTATTTCACAGCCAAGGGTGCCGCCAAACAACTACACCTCTTGGGTTTGGCTCTTCCTCTTCTTACGCACGCTAACACAGCTCCAGCGACTTCAGTCAAAGTTGGCTGAAGATGTGGAGCACACCACATACAGAGGGGACATTCTCATGCACTGTACATGATTTTACAGCTGCAGAAGCCACCTAGGTTTCTATGCTCATATTCTGAGATGAAATCAAATGTCGTGTAAGGAAGAAATCAAACACAAAGGGGGCAATGACCTATGGACACAGCTGACCCCAGACAAATGGAATAAATTTGCTGGAAACACAGGGTTCTCATTCAAGACCTTTCATTCTTAAAATAAAATTACATGGCACATTGGCAGGAATTCTGGCACTGCTCTAACACCAGTCACAATTTCACATTTAATACATGCTGTAAAAATAGCACATTCGATTCACATGAGCATGTCATGTCATATAAATGTTGCACCGTTCTACAAGGTACATTTTCTACTATGTATATGCCTTCCTTTCCACTTACTTCAGCTCTCACAGCTCCTTGTGAACAAAAGTCCAGCAGGATTTAATCAGGTTGAGCAATCTGAAAACTCATTTTTTAAATAGGTGGAATCAAACTGGCTACTAAAGCACAATACAAAGTTTTCTGGGAAAAAAAAAGAGGGAGTCCAACAAGGTGTTATATTTTAAAAAAAACCCAAAAAAACCTCATAAATTATGCACATTTTATGCAACCTGAGTTTATCCAAGGCTCTGGTGTTTCTATTTGACTAACCCCTTAAACAAAATGCACCTCCAGAGCTTTCAACAGCATCTCTTTTTCCACTGCTGTTGCTCATACACCTCTGTGCTGATTTGTCTCCTGCTCCCCATTTTCCATGACAGTTCGGGTCTAGTGGGTGCAAAACTCACTCTGATTAATAAGTGAATTCTTCCATAAGGGAAAGAGCACTGGGACTGACAAGCATGACACTGGCAGACCTCTCTAACCATGTGGCATCACACGCAGGCACACTTATCCTCTCCAGCTCCCCTGACACTCCTCTGGAGAAAGCAGGGAGCTGCCCTTCCTCAGTCCCTTCCCAAGGCACTTTTGGAGGACCATGCCTGGCCCTGTGCTGAGCCACTGCACTGTAACAGTCAGCAGAGGACGAAGGTGTTTTCTGAAGGGTGGTGCACGGGAAGCGCACAGTGAGGGGTCGGGAAAAGCACAAGGCCAGCAAAAGGCAGGGCAGGACCTCGGCAGCCCACAGTGAGCTGAGCTGAGATTGCTGCGCTTTACAAAACAGCTGGATCAATATGTAAAGGAGAAAGAGGGTAGAGAAAGAGTAATTAGAATGAAACGTAACTTTCCTCAGTTTCTCTTCAAGTTCCATGGCCAATCACGGCATAAATGATGCAGAGCTCATATATTTAGCATCTTTGTTCAAGACATTGTGTGGTCCAATTCACTTTGCTTACAGTGTGTATATTGCTTGAAAATATAGCCTCTGACTCGATGCTCAGACATTAGGCAGACATTAAGTATGTTAATATTACAGTTGTAATTGCATGGTTTTTTTCCTTCTAATTTTGGAAGGATAATTCTTTGGAATAATTACATAGAGGGTAACTTAAGTTCTGGGAAATGTTTGAGTCACCAAGAGTCACATCTGCACTCCCACAGAAAGGCTTGTTGAAATCCTGAACATTTTTATCCTTGCTAATTATAAGAGCTGGGCAAAGCAAAAAGTTGGTTTATGCCTTTTAGGAGAAACACATGGAGTCGACTTCAAAGATGCTATAAGGATTTCCTCTAATGGAAATAGTATAGCTGCTATGACAAGTTTCTGACTTTAGATTTGCTGAAGATTTTCCACTTCACAATTAGAACAGTATTTGAGGTTTGTCCAGTACTTTCTTGCTGAAAGAGCACACAGCCCAACTACAAACAACAGCATCTCTCAATTCTTATAAATTTCCCACACAGAACTCCCACCTAGAGCCAGGGATGAAATGGAAGAGGACATGCAATCCACTGTACACAGACAACTTCAGTTTGTAGTACAGTCACTGCATAACAGGACACTAAAATACTCCCAAAAGGACTGCAGAAGAAAATTACATACAACTGAAACTGCCATTTAAATGTCAGGCTTGCAGAATTCCAGCTCTGAAGTTGCTTATTTCAGAGCAGCCAAGGACCCATGAATAAACAAAAAACTGAAAAGCTAACAGAACTTTTCGGTGTTCAAAAATGTGATTTTAAAACCTGCACACCTAACATTTTAACAAATTTGTCATCAGCCAAGATAAGTTCAAGTGGAGCTGCTGCACTTTATTCTCCTCTTTCCTTGCCCAGTTGTAATGCAGATTTATTTCAGCAGCCCAGGGTCTCTTAGTAGTGTTTATGTGCTACCCGCAGGTCTGGAATCCTCTATTCATTCACATTATTTAAATAATAATACATATGTATAATCCTCCTTCCTCCTGTAACTGTTCTACTTGAAGAACCAATTAATTCCATTTGTTACTTCCTGGTGTATTATTTCTTCTCTACAAGCTGGAATCCCTTTAGGAACCCTGTCTGCCCTTGACTACTGATTATTTCCTTGGCTTTTCAATCATCAGAGCCTCTTCCTGTGGATTTTAGAGCATTATTGTGATTGTCAATTTTAATAATGCGGGTTTTCAGACTCTGTGCCTGCTGCAGGCCTTTACAAAAAAAAAAAAAAAAAAAAAAGGAAAAAAAACAAGCCTGCTTTCCGTAGCTTTAAAAATAAATGAACCAATTATTTTGATTTTTTTTAAAATATAAATAATGTGTTCTTACTTATTACATGTCCATATATGTGTGATACATATACAAACACTGACACACAGTTCTTCTCTCCTTCTGGTACTGGTCTAAGAAATAGCCATAAAATGCCTTAGATTTAAAGAAAGTGAGCTTCCAAAAGAACAAAGCAGGAAAAGGATCAGCTATTTAAATGCCTTTAAGCAGAAGGCACTAAGCTCAACTCTTCTTTGAATCCTGAACCCCTTGAGGAATAGCACAAGCCATTATATCTGTGGCTACACCACACTTTTTCAAGACATTGTGGATGAAAAACATTTAATGTATTTTCAAGAATTCATTTGCTGTGTGAGCACCTGACCGAATGATCCATAAGTGCTTGAATAAATTCAGAAACAAAGGCATTTCCTGAGGCTTCAGGGATCAGACTTTTGGATCACTTGTACTTCCTTTTGCACTATTACATGATTAGGGGAAGCATTAAGTGCCTACATACCCCTGTAGCTGGGTAGATGGATTAATTTAGCTATTAGGTTTCAGGCAGAGCTACACCACCAGATTCGGTCCTACAGCTGCAGCCTGGGAAGTTATAAATCTCCAGCCAATGCCACTGGTCATGTCTATTTGCCTACACCCAGACTGCTCTGGCATGGAGTGCATAAAGGGTATTAAAACTCCTCCCTATGCATCTGGTTAGGTGGACAGCCAAGTAATGCCTTCAGTTTCAGCAAGAACTTCTGCTGATGGTTTTGATAACTGAATTAATACCATAAACAAAAATGACACTTCCTCTTAATACTCTGCTCTGTATTGCCACCACCACTTTAAGTGGTGCGCTGGAGCTGGGAACAGGAGAGGAGTCAATGGGAAGTTTCTTGGCTGAGCTCCACAGGATGTGTCTCCTGTCCTGCTGCCTGAGTGGTGGCAAGGTGCCCACACAGTATTTTTAAAACTGTTCACTATGGCAATGCAAAATTAGGCACAGATCTGAGATTCCAGTTACATCTGTCTGTAAATAAACAGTGCATCTGCTGCCTGAGCTGCACAGACACTGAGAGGCTGATGTTTGTGAGGTTATTCGGGACCAGCTGAGATGCAGCTCTGCCCCAGTTTTGTCCAAATAATGATTTCCAAATTAAACCCACCATAAGGCTGCTGATCAGACCAAGTGAGAGCTCATAGATGTACTGTATCTCTGAGCTTTCAAATGATGGCTTAGCTTCTTCCTTTTAGTTACTGATCAACAGAAGCACAAGTTCATCTGTTTTGAAGGATGCATTATGAAAAAATACAGCAAACTGCAGCCAATTATGTCAGGTTATGGGAATGCACCACAGTCAATCACCTAAAAATTAGTAACAGTACTCAATATAAATAAAACTAATGATGTCCTATTAGCACAGAAAATTGTGTACAAAAAGCACAGGGAGGAAATGGACAAGTTGAAATGCTGGGAAATAAAATGTTTTCAAGAGTAGCAGTGCTTCCCTAAAACAACATGCATCTTTTACAAAAAAGTTGAAGATGAAATGAGCAGACGGAGGCAAACAAGATAAGGGCCAGCACAGGAAAAGGACCCCAACATCCTGAAGGGTCTCGTGTTCAGCTTTCAGAATCCAAGGAAAAGACATACAATGAAGTAGGTTTCATTTCAGCAAAGGGATCACTATTAAGCTCATTATCATATCACCAGACCCCAGCATTTAGGTTTCTTCACAGTTGGCTCTCACATACAAACGCATTTTTTATATGAGACCATTGATGTTCACATTTACACTCTCATCTTGTTGCACCAGCCAAGCATTTGTTGGTAGGCTTCAGTGAGCCATTTCCCACTAGGGTAGCTCAAGGATGAAGCTTCTTTCACCTTCTTTGGAAACAGCTGCTCCTGGCCATCTCCAGTGACATGATTTGGAAATACATTGACCCCAGTCTGATTCATGATGAATATGCACATAGAAACAAAAAAATTGTGGGCATGCATTTATGCAGAATAATGCACACAAAATATGTATTAGGCTCCCTTGTAATGTTCCTACCTACAAAAGGTTAAATAGCCGTAGGTGAGAGACAGCTATTTAAATAGACCTTTTTATAATGCCAAACAATAATGCATTCTGGTTACCTTCTGACATGGTTTACTTCCAGTCAGCATTAAGGAGAATTACTACCTGATTTCAATACATCTTGGTTCAATTTCATGCAGGCTTATTGTCTTCTAATTATCAACATAGCAATTTGATCTGCATCCAGATTAAGGCAGTGCCCTGACTTCTAACACCAGAGCAACGCCTGTGGTGCTGTGCTGATTTCTCAAGCAGTAAGCAGTTTGCTGTTGTCTCACATCCCCAAGGCACAAATAAGCAGATGCTGCATTAAAGCTTGTTATACAAAACTGCTTCAGTTGTGATATACATTTTTAATATAATATACTGAGTGCATTACAGCAAAAACTTCCAGGGCCAGTGAACTCCTACAAATTCATTAGCAAGACCTCAATTAAGTCTAGCTGAAGACTAGATCTAGCTGAAAACAATTGTCAAGAAGCATCTGCAATGAGTGAAAAGCTTGATCATGCTTGTCCTACATAAGCTAGGTTCAGTTTACCATTGTAGTTTTCTGGACCTCAGTAGGGATTGCTTCTCATCAAGGACAAGCTTCACTGACCTTTCTCTTCTTTTTCTCACAAGGATACTGTGGTTGGGTTAAAAGCTTGAATTTTTTTACAAAATTACAATTCTGAGTGTAAAAGCAGAGGCACAACTTTTGATATTCAGAATAGTTTCTACACAGGAGACACTGGTAGACAAATGTTTTCGAGCATGCCCTGACATGCTTTCATTCATGGGTAGGTTTAAAGGATCAGAAATTATACCTTCTGTTTTTGAAAGACAAACCAAAGGAGAAAGCAATATTTTCTCTCTGGCTTATTTGCATTTCTTACCTACATTCTTCTCCCTCAGTTGACATGTCAGCCGTAGGATGACAATGGAAGAGCACCTCTAGAGCACTCTCTAGCTAATCCTCTACAATGCCTGTAAACTCTACAGTGAATTGGCCGTTACAACAGCAGCTCTTGAAAAACACATATTTTGCCTTTCCTTCAAACAGAGGAGAATCTGCTGAGCACTTTGAAGAAACTCAAGCTAGGAGGGGATTATTACTCTAAATGTATTTGTTTAATGACAGTGCAATGTAAAATATACCAAAAAGTAATCTAGCCAGGAGCAGTCTAAGGTTTAGATAAATCATCTGATGGCTGCCTCTGGTAAATATTATTTATCTCGATGGTGTTGATGGTATAACTGGCTGCTATTGCTAAGAGGCACATTACACCAGCCTTGTGTGACTGCTTACCTTAAAGAAAGAGGTTCTGTAACTCAGCCTTAGGATTACTGTCTTTTATGAAATCCTCTGGCACTAAGTCTTTCCAGACAATTACAATGCAATCATACCCAGGGGGATGAACAGAAGAACTTTCCCTTCCTCACTACTGATTATTTCTTCTGTGCTCCATTGTGTTCCTTTGACACCTCCCTTGGACATACCCAGCACATGCCCCAAAGGGTCACCAGGCCAGGGTGCTCTAAAATGTCTACTCCTTCTCCTCTTTATGTACATACATGACCCAGACAGTATGCTTACTTTTATCTCCACAACGTGATGAAACCTTCAGCACCATTTTTCCCCCTCATGGGAGGCAATGAAGATGAAGGTTGCTAGAACTTTCAGCATGCTTATAAGCCTAGCTGAGACATCAAGTTGAACCAGTCTAACCCCTTATGAAAAACAGTAGAAGTGACACTAAGTCCTAAGAAATGCAAAGAATTCTCATTGCCAGTCCCACTCTGAGACACTACCATTAGCCAAATGGTAGTGACACAGCTAAATGAATTCTCTGTGCCATTAATTTAAGACTGGAATTTGCAGGAATTTACACAGTGACACTTGTATCATACATGCTAGCACCTACTACCACTGTATAAGTAGTGGGGCTCTAATTTAACCTGACTTTAGTAACTTGTGCAATCTGACAGCTTCCCATGCTGTTCACTGCTGTCAGATCAGTCTCTCTTGAGGATCTTATGTTCCCTCTATGTCCCTTCAAATTAATAGCATTTCATCAGTTAGTTGCACAATGCCATTAAACACAGAAACAGCAGAGATGACCGTATGAGGCTCTGATCCTGAAGTCACATCACTTTTACAGGAAGGGAGAAAATGCAGATTATATGCCTCACCACAGTGTATCACCTAAAACAAACTGGGGTGCATATTTCTAATTATACAGATTGCACTAATAATCTCTTCAATAAAGACTTCTGATACATCTAATGAAATACAACGAAAGATTGTTTCTGCCACCATTTCCCCTGCCCCTAGCAGCTGTTCAATTCCTTATTTAAGACAAAGCAAAATCTCTCCTTCCTATGAATTAAGCTGAAAAGGAACTAAGCATGAGCACTTTCCCTGAAGTCAGGAAAATATGATGAAGAGGCCTGGTGAATTTTCAGGCTACTATGTGTAGAGGTTTCTTCCCATTTTTTTATCAACTTTGAACCTTCTTGTGTTCTGTGTTTGTAATTGTTTGCAAATGACTATAACAGTCTAGAAAGTTACTTCATAAATTGTAGTGCAGGAGTTGAGATGGAAAGGAGGTACTTAAACCTCAGGTACAGGGTAGATGGATATGCACAAAGAAAACATAGAAAATCTTCTGGAATACTGCCCAGTACCAGCTCACGCCTGTTTTCAAGTAAGAATGAATGTCTTAAAACCGAAACTTTTCAGTTCCTACGTACTATTGTCAATTGAAAAATGGCTCTGCAGTGCTGCCTGCAAAGGCTTCACAGGGTAATGCTCCCGCCAGGTCCCCTCCTGCCGTTTCTGTGACAGCTGAGTGAATGGCAGGACCCTGCCACTGAAGTTCTGAGCCACTTTGCTGCGCTTTCATTTCCGGCACAGATACACAGGTGCATCACCACCAATCCCGGCACACCAGGTCCTAGGAAGAGAGACAGGATGCCAAGAAGGTTGGCCAAGGCCCCACTGCAGCTCCTTGCCCAAATGAGGCGGGGGTTCAACACACTAAGATGTCCGGTACTACAGGGCTGAGTGGCCAGTTGAGAGGGGACAGCACTGCTGTGCCGTGCCACAAGGAGCTGGAGGCAGGAGCCAGGTGGCAGCACCTCATACTCACCATGGAAAAGCCCACAGTTTTGCAGCTCAAATGCTGTATTTCTTGGGATTTGCTCTGCACATTACTAGCAAATGCCAAGGAAAAAAGAAAAGACTAACAAAAACTTTCAAAAATATTTGAGGAAAACCTGTGCCAAAATCTCCTTAGACATGTATCCATGACTAAGCACGAGAACCAAATTGCTTCTGCCATACAGAGGGTGCTGCTTGCTGGTCACGGTCTAAAAGCACTGATGTAGCAACAAGCACAGCTTAATTGCTGAGAAGCTTACGTATTAATAGCAGAATTTTTGGTCAGAAACATGTGAAAGCCTGTAGGCTTTGGAGCAGTAAAATAGAATTGGGGCCGTATGGTGACAGAACAAAGTCTGCTGAAGAGTGTTGTATTTTCTGCCTTTGAAAGGGACTTTCCAGAGCTGTCAGCTGAGCTGCAGAATTAGAAACCTGACATTGCAGCAATCAGTTTTTAGATTTCAAGCTGTTCAAATGACTTGTCTCCAGGGAGGAATATCTAGCATGCAGGAATCAATAGTGAAACAGGTAAAGATGTCAGTGTACAGGGGCAGCCACCCCAACAGCATGCCCCAAACAGCCAGGCACATCTGCCAAAAAGGAGTCGTGAGAGAGGATGATGGAAAAACTTGCTCCCTCTTTGAATCAGTACCAGAAAGATGATTAGACAATTCACTACATTTGTGAGATTGCAGCTTGATTATATTTGCTTCCACATTACAGATTGATCTTCCATACACCCTCACTTCACACTACGCTAGTGCTCCAAGCCACTTTCTGCAGAGATTATAAAAGAGCCTATTTTGTCATATCCTCACCTCTGAACACATTACAAGTGACACCGCTTAATTTTAGCCAATCTGAACAGCTAATTAGATGTAAACAGATTGAAAAATTGTACACACAGGACAACTCATTTTTCAAAAGGCCACTAATCTAAACAAACCTGAGTCCATCAATTCACTTCAACATTTGTCTAAATGAATTATAGCACAGACTTGTCCTGCACTGGCCTTGTGATTCATGTAACAGGCTTCCTCCTCTTTTGATGAAAACTTCAGGCACTGTACAAAAGAATAAGTTATTTATTTATCAAGGCCCTATTATAACAAATATGAAGATGCTTCTCTGTCTGAATCTAGTGGACAATGTCTATGAGCCAAAGCAATCCCAGCCTACTCTGGTACTTTCTCTCTCGCCTCCCAAACACGTCACACACACCACATCAAATGCAGGGAGGCTCTCTGTAGTAACAGATAAAAAACAAATTATATTTAATCATGATCAGTACTGGTTACAACTTCAGAGATCTTTAGGTGCAGATCCTTCCCTTGATCTCGTCCCTTTACACCAGGAGAAATGAGGAGGAAAAGAATACTGGACAGATCCTCCAGAGACAGCTGGTGATCCTCCTCCTCTTCAGGACTCCCTCCAAGCACCAGCTGGGGGCAGACCAGTAAATACACTGGGAGTCAGAGAAGTACTGCAGGACAGGGAGGAGCCCAAAGAGGCCTGTCATGACTCAGGTGAGATAGGGAGCTACTGAAGTTATCCAGTGCCAGACAAGATAAAGAAGTCTTAAGATGAAAGGCAGTGTGGTGTGGCCTATCTCTAAACACATTAGCAACTAGCAGAGCATTATGCATGAGGTTTCCCACTTGCTGCTAAAGTCCATCTCGCTTCCCCTACCTGTATATGTAAATGCACACTGTGAGATGGGAGAGGGCAGAGAGAAACAATTGTGTGGATTCTGAAATGAGCAAACATATCCACGAAATCAATCCCTTTCCAGACTGCTTAACGCAGCAATCTGGCTGAACAAAATAGGCTAAACTCTGCCTATTTCATGTGTAAACTAATTTATGGTACCTAGAATTAAGGGTCTGCTAAGCATATGTTGCAATCTCCAATGTGACAGAGGCCCTGGAGTTTAAAATTCATCCTCATTTGAGCAGAGCAATCCAGACACCCAAGTGTCAAAATTTCAAGTGATGCAGCATCCTACATAACTTTTAATGACTTACTTCGTTGTGCTATTGCCTTCATTTACAAACACACATCTAAACTTCCCTCGGAGTTTGTCTAGCTTTAATTGCCAGCCTAGCATCTCATTAGACCTCTGTCTGTCAGCATAAAGAGCCCTGCTGCTCATTTGTGTTCCCCACACTGGTACTTACTGATCATGACCTATGCAGTCCTTTCCTTTCCCTTGACAAAGCCAAAGGCATCAAAGCTTTCATGGTGGCGTTTGTTTGTCACCCTTGGCAGCTCACAGCCCTCTCCTCCCCTGCTTCTCAGTACTTTTGGAGCTACAGTCTCCACCTCTGGTAATGGTAGAGGTAATATGACATGGTTAGCCCCGCTCAAGAGCCTGATTCTTAAATATACCAGGCTAATGGTGGCCCTTTGCCCCTTGTGTTGGCAGAGGACTCACACAAGCCCACTAACTACTAAAACTCCAGCTTTCTTTGTGGCACCGCTGTTTCCAGTGGCCTTTCCCCACTCACTCCTCTGCTTTCTTGTCTTTGCTCTCTGGTTGTGGCTTTACATTTGGTTGCATCAGAAGGCCTGCTCTAGCACCAGTGTACCCAGTTGCAACCTTGAACCACTCGTTTCCTACTTTCCCAGTTATATCTGTTGAGAACTTGATGGATGAGGAAAGTATGTGCCCATGTACGCCACTGGTAAAGCAAACAAACAAATAAATAGCATAAGGCTGATCCCTGTGCTGTCCATCTAACAACAATAAATCCACTTATAAATACGTCATGAAAGGCAGTTTTTATTCCACTAATTGTGTACCATGTCAATTTTGCATGATTCTTGTCCCTTAATCATAGTTTCATACCGCAGCATGCCAAATACTTCACTGACATCTACATACAGCGTATCAAGCAAACTTGTAGCTTCATAAACAACATTTCAATTAGTTGACAGAATCTATTACATCAGCCCACATTGCTCAGCATTAGTTCTCATTTATCTCTTTATTGAGCAGGTCCAGGACTGAATGTCCTGCTCTCCCTCAATCAATGTCAGATTGGTAGGCCTATAAATATCTGGATTTTCCCCCCTTACCCTTTTGAATACCCACACACCTACATTCTCTTAGACCTTTAGAACTTCCCCATGTTCTCAGACTTACCGAAAAGCAATATTAAAGGTCCTTAACTAGTTCTCTTTAAACTCCTACCTGCAAGATATTTGGGGCTGTAGAGGTAAAAAGATCCCTGCTTCAGGGCACCATCATTATCTAACTCCCATGCAGCTAGAACAAATGAGATCAAGAAGTTCAAGGAATTAAAAAATTTATGTGAAATAATACGGAATGGTTTGACTTCTTCTTTCCCAAATCATGATATTTGCAGAATGTAATTTAGACATCTCCCTATTGTTGAACATTTTGGGTTTCTGTTCAAGTATTCTCCTGAGCAACAAGGTCTAAAAACATTTTATGGGTTTAAGTGAAAAACTAAGCACTTTCTATAATGTTATTAAAAAACCTGGGCTAAAAGACTAGGGGCAGCATCTTAAAGAACTGGTAGCACTGTACCGTAAAATTTTAACTCGTCTGGATTTGATTATGAATTGTTCTGGATTCCTGGGCTTGCACTACATTCAATAAGCTTGTCCTGTATGTGCAATTACATAAAGTAGGTGGCAATGTCCACTTTGCTAAATGTCTGGGAATCAGTCATGCCCTTCCTGAAGATAAGCTCACACTGACTTCAAAAACAGCAAGCAAAATTTCTGCTTTTATTTCCCAATCTCTGAAAGGAAAGAAAGCCTCTTAGACAAAAGGGAATTTAAATATCCAGTGTAGAATACATTAAATTTGCCAGATGCAGCTGAGGTCTGAAATGCTGGAGTTAAAGAAAAGCAATAAACACAAACCTTTAGAGAGACTTGGCAGTTTCCATCCCATTTGTTCTTTTAAAGACCTCATGAGAGCATCTAACAAAATCCTATGTCATGCCAAAACCAGTTCAAAGCAAGCTCACAGTGAATCAGCTTCTTCAATCACTAAACCACAGAACATATTACGAAGAGATGAACAAGGATCTGAGTTCTGGTCACTCCAAGGCTGCCTCAGGTCACACTTGTGTAAGACATCCACATTCAGAAAAAAAACTTAAATGGTATTTAAGCATGTGATAAAAATCAAGCATGTGCTTGAACACATGCTCTTACCCCATGAAATAAGGTGTTTGTAGTAAGCGTGGTAGAGCCATTTGAAAGCTTAAAAACCATTTTTTTCCCTATGGAAGAACTCACTGCACAGAAAAGCAAAACAGTGGGCTAGATTTGCCTCTCACTGTCATCACAGCTAATCTCTAGTGATTCCACAGTTGTCACAAGAAAAATTAATCCAGGTTTACAGAGATGTAGCAGACAAATCTAGACCACTACATCTCTCTTGCTGTGTTTACAATAACAGACCAATAAATGAGTATTTGCGATTGGACGTTCCCGTTTTAATCTGTTTGCTGGAGTATCACTGGATTTGTTTGATGGTTTGATGACTTAGTTATTTGTGGATTTACAGATTGCACATGATTAGACAGCACATTTGGATTTTTTTTTGCTCCATTTTGATGCAGAAGAGCAATTTTTACACTTAAAGCAAAACCAGAGCATCCTCAGTATTTTTTCATGTAGGTGAGCATCTTCCATTCACAGTCTCCTTGTGCAGTTCTGAACTACTTACAAGAAGTGCTAAAAACCATAAAGAATTGCATAATGTAGGGAAGAGGCTATGAATGAACGTCATTCATACTTCTCGCCTACAGAAGTCTGGATCTTCTGCATCTTCTATTCATTTCTTTTTTGGTTTTGCATGAATGGCTGAAAACGGGTCACAGATCATTCACTACCAGCCAACTTTTTCCCATGGTATTTCTCAGCGTTGATAGCCTGCTTGACGGGTGAGACCTGTGCACTCACACCAAGAACACAGCAAAGACTTCAGCCCATTAATAACAGGGCAAGCAGTTATAAAACGCATCATTTTTCATTGGATTTTTGCATGCTAACTTCAGACGCAGCAAGGGAAATGCAGGTAGAACCCAGGCAACTAAATCTCAAACCAGCATCTTCCAGACTGATACTTTACCTACAACCCTGGAGAGCTTCAAGTTCACAGGAGCTGTGGGGATTTGCTGGAACATCTCAGTCAAGCGGGGTTGATGAGCTCAGTACTAAGCTCAAATGAGAGCCTGAAAGGAATCCAAAAGCAGGTATTCCCATCAACTCCATACCTTCCTAGGATTTCCAAAACTGCTAATGCATCCTACCCAGCGCAAAATGCCTTCTAGGCAGTGGCCTAGAAGTCTGGCACTTCTGAATGCCCAAGTATTTCTCATCTAGACAACAAAAACATATGGGAACTTCATCCTTTCTGAAGTTTTAAAGGCCATGAAGAGACATTAACTGCCTTTTCCTGACCTAACTCTTATATAGGTCAGATGTGCACCAGCCCTGAACTAGAAGTCATGTAATCATGTTAGGACAGTGAAGAGCCTGAGCTAATAAACCCAGCCTTTCAAGGAGCTTATTGGTTTGGGCTCAGTGCCATGCTGAGGTTAACAAGGTAAAAAACCGTTTAACAAAGGAGACATATATTTGACCATCCACCGTCAGGTCAATCATTTAAGATTTAAACATTTCCTCCAGAGGTATTTACCAAGTCAGTTCACGTTGCTTATAGTTGATTCTGTACCTTCTGATGCTGCTTTAAATTATATCTCCCAAATTAAATTAGAGTAGAAGAAGCTTTCCTATTGCCTTATTGCAGTTGACGATAGCATCTGGGGTCAGCAGGTATTCTAAATTCACATGAGAGAAGCCTGTATCACCTGTTACACCCAGGCAAAGAAGGGACGGGATCTGTAGCTCAAAATACCAATTCCCTTTCTTTCTGAGGTTAAACTGGAACTGTCAGAGTATTCTCCCATGTATTGAGAACATGTGTGTATATGTGTGTTTATCAGCATTGCATTTTATACACTGCTTCATTCAAACCAATATACACTCCAGGTTTTATGGTGCATTTTGGCTCAAGTGTGATTGCTAGGACAGTGTTTACAGCAATATTCACCGTGTTCTGCACAGCCCTGCCCATTAATCAACACTGTAATAAAGCAGAAACAGAAATCACTGGAAAAGCAGCAGAGCAGCTGAATTCAAGTTAGTCATACAAAACCAGCATGGAGACAAATGCAAATGCAATTGGGTCAAAGTAGTCATTTGCCTGTTGATTAAAGAAAAAAAGATATACGTGCTGAATTATGGTTTGCCTTAAAAAAATAGCATAGGATTCAAAGTGTTAATTTTTTCCTCCCTATTTTCTTTGGGTTAGTATTTCAAGATGACTGTTGCCCCATATAGATTTATAATATATATGTGTTTACTCACACATCTCTAAGTCAACAGGAAAGGCAGACCAGAATACTAAATCTATCATTAAATCTACATGTTGGTACCTACAAAGAGCTGCAGGACTTCAATTTTTTCTAGATAAGATTGAAGGGATAAATTGAAAGAACGAAAAAACAAACAAGCAATCCTTATCCTTAAAATACACACACAACACAAGAAAGGCAGAGAGATGGAGAAAAGAAGATGGTTTGTGAGGTTGTTGATTTTCAGTTTAAAGCAGTATAATCTCTGACTCTTTCTAGATGGCATATGGGTCTGCTGACAAACACTGTGGTTCAAAAGACCCAGCTCTGGCTTGGCTCTGAAGGGGCAAGTGTTATTCCCAATTTGGATGCTGAAGTGTGATGCAACTTCCAGCCTTTGCCTGACTTGGATATCCAGACTCTGCTTCACAGATTTTATTCTCTTCCTCACTGTGAAGTGCCTCACAGTATCGGGGTGTACCACACTGGAGTCCTAACCTTAGAATTAGGACCTCTAGATTCTACTGTATTACTGGATTATGACTTGCTTTTTTCATTCTGCTTTAGTATAGATCATAAAGAATTAACATAAAAGTCAAACTAGGATAAGATCTGTGTACCCAGGGGCCCATACAATTCCCACTGAAGTCAGTAGGACTTGAATGGAAATTGAAGGAGGCTCTGAAACTAATTCCAGGTAGGTGCTCCTGCACTGCCATGCTGGCGATCACAGCAACACCCGGTGTGACAGTCACCCACAGTAAAGCCATCGGACTGTGAATGCAAGCCAATCAACACGGTTGAGAGTGCAGACAATGCAGGGAGGAGAAAGATGTGTTCAGTGTGAAAATGAAACCAAGAAGAGATGTCCTTAGCCTTTTAAAAGCTATAATGAAATACTGCATCTCGAGTTTGTCGCTCTTCGAAGGAAGCTAGGAAACGAGAAAGAATTCATTACAAAGCTGCTCAAGACCAAAACATGAATCATTGGGTTCTAAAAAAACCCAGTTGTCTAGAGAACGGCATAGATGAAAATGAATGGAATCTCTTTAAATTACTCCCTGTATAAACTCTTTCACTTTTTCTGTGTTTCTGATTAGTATCTTTCTGGGATGTGGGTTTTTAAATAATTCCACACCATACTCCCAGCTTCTGCAATCAAAACACAGAAATGGCTCTTGATTCTGCATTTTTCGTCTTCATTTACAGGGAAAAACGTCTTCTGCAGTAAGAAACTTGAACACCTACTGTCTTACCCATCTACTGGATAGCCCCAAAAGTGCATGCTGAAGGTTCAGTAATCAAATGACATTAAGGTTCCCCCATCACTTCACAAATTAGGGAACTTCTGTATGTTAGTGCTGCATAAAGGAGAATTAAATCACCTCTGGAAAAGCCCTTAAGATCATTGAAGTGCTCAGAAGCTGGGACCTCTGATCACAGTGTGCCTGACAGGAAAGCAAAAAAACCCCAAATCCTACACAATAAATTGAGAAGATTTCTCTGCAAACCAAGGTGGAAATATGTGGAAGGAAAACATGGCAGCAAAACACAGCCTCTGGCTGTATTGTTCAAGCTCTGTCTAGTTTCCTGACAAAAGGAGGTTTGTGTGACCACATGGTGTGCTTGTCTACATTTGTCCATTGCACCAACCCCTTTACAGCTATTTCTGAACCCTTTAGCAATTCTAATTTCATGTGATGAGCTCCGCTGAGGGAACAGCAGTACTGAAAGTTGAACCGGTGTCAGTCACGGGGGAAACCACCTCAGCAATGCTGAAGTGTTGCGCTACCCTGTGACCTGTCAGCACTCCAACACAACAAGAAACCAGGCAAATCAGGCAGAGAACGACTGTTTCTAAGGGCTCCCAGTGCCCAAGGTATCTCAGGTGCCTCACTGCAGACATACCCAGCACCTCTGACACCTACAGCCTCCAGCACAGCCCCATTCTGCTGAATTAGGGAGAGGTATGGCTGACCGGGAGCGTCCCTATGGTTGTAGTTTTGCTAAAAAAAATGCTGCACTAGTTAGTTTTTTAACAACTACTGGTTGGAGAAGCATAAGAAAGGAAAATTTTCAGAAAAACAGAAACCACAAAAGATTGCCTAAGACCTCAGGCTTCTCACAGAAGCATATCCCACTCATGATTGCTGGAGTGGATTTTACAAGACTTTCTGTGATGACATCCAAAATTTATTACAGCTTTTACAACAAGACCAAGTCTAATAAAGAGTGATGTAGTGTCAATATTTACTTGGCTGGATTTAGCTTCTTGGGGCACATAAATATACTTTTGTACTTTAAGAACCACCATAGCTGCCTACTAAATCTTGAATAATACAAGGCAGCTTTGTAGACCTTTAAACACACGTACCAACTTGGTTCTTTCTCCTTCAGGAATCTGCTTCCTTACTACCTGCCCAGTCAGTCCCAAGGTCCTGTTGTGCTCATCAGAATTCTGTCAACCTTAGCTTCTAAAATGAAACTGTTTGGAAACCTTGCTTTTAAATTCCTATGCTTTTTGAGAACGGAATTCATTACTTTCAGAAAGTGGTCAGGTTTGTTTTCCCACCACCTCAGTACACAGATTTAACAGAATATTCTGAGTTGGAATGGACCCACAAGGATCCTTGGGTCCAACTATTAAGTGTGAAAACACTGTCATGCATATAAATCAAATTGTAGATTTCTGTAAGCACTGAGTAAGGAATTTCTCTGGTATAACGGCTTAGAAAGACAATCTAAAAGGACCCTGGAGTAAAATAGGAATAGCTGGAAAAAATTTTTGAAAATTAATAGCAATATTTTATGTTATGGTCTTGGGTGAGCCAGATCTGAAGCATTTTAAAGTGTCCTGACTTCCAGAAAACAGTCTGAGTCCAATATCGGAAAATCAGGTCCCGCGCAGGTCCCTCATGCTCATGTTGTTGACCACTTCATAGGTAAAAATAATACTTTATGTACATATTGCACTCTCTAATATACTGGGTACCAAAATTAAACAAGGACTAGGTGATATTTTGCCAAATAACATGACTGTGTTTGAAAAACCTGAACCCAACCAGGACCAGCCATAAAACTGAGTAAGAGCCCAGGGCTGCTGCCTGTGTTTTAAGCAGAAAGCTGGCTCAGGTCTGGTGGCTGCCCTTGCTGGAGCAGTCCAGCAGCATCCCAGCCCAATGCTGACCTTGCCCTTCCGCTGCCATGGGGGTCCTGGAGCTTACTCAGGGAGCTTGGGCAAAAACAAAGGTAACTCTTAAGGACAATCTTCCATAGCTATCCAAAATAACCCTGGTCTTCACAGAGAACCTCGACCTGCCAGCCCCACCATGCAAGTAGCACCCAAAAGTCACACTCCCTACCCCACGGCAGGGCATTAGACACACCCAACACTTGTCCAAGAAGGATTGCTGTCAAACAAGCAAATCCATTAATGACTGCACCTAAGAAATAAAAAAGTAACTAAAAAACCCCCAAACCAACCCCCAGCTTAAAGGCTAGTTTGCCTATATTTTACAGTATCCCCTGTATGCCACAAAGGGCTTGGACTATTTCTGTGTTCTGTTTTGCTGTTGCTGTCCTTATAAAAACACATTGTTCTTTCCCTGTGACATTTCTTCATATCTTTGAAGGAGTGCTCTCTGTTGCCACAAAATATTTGGCTTGAATCCTCCAGTGAGGAGGAGCCAAGGGTTTGGCTCATGTTTTAAAAACAAAAGAAATATTACCCTAAACATAAAACAAATGAGTACAACTGTAACAGTAGATGGAGATAGAGCTCCTAGCACAACCTATGAATAATTCCAAGTCCTATTAGAAGTAACACAGCTTTCTGAATTTCCCTAGAAAACAGCATGTCATGATTAGGTTCCAACTTGACTAAAATGCAAACCACTTTTTTCAAAGAAAGGGCTGAACAAAAGACAATACATAGTGCGACAACTAAATTGCAAAGCATATCCACTTAAAATCTGAAATTGTGAAAGACAATGTGTGTACACAGAAGCACAGAGATATTAAAATATGGCTCTTACCTCCATCCCCAGATCCTGAGCCGGCATCTGAGAAAAAAAACAGAAAGAAATTTATATTCATGCTCTACAGCGTGTCCTGTATGCATGCAAAGCAAGACTTCAGTTAAGTGTGCTACAGCATCCCTTACGTTTGATGTCATCCCTGAGTAAATTATGGAGATCTAATCTGAATGTAGCTAACTCAAGCCATCTTTTTCATGTCTCCATTTTTTTTCCTTTAAAGTCTCTGTATCAGACAAAAATAACATAAGCCATGAAATGCTGTAATGTCCTCATAAGTCTCTGCCTCATTTTGCTGTACTAAGACCGATGAAGCTTCGTTCCCAACAGTTGTGCGAAGTTACTTCACTTGGTCACTACTAAGTCCTCACCACCAAGGAGAAATTTTAAAACCCATTTGTTCGAGGAAAGACCAATTGTAAATTCATGTCATTATCTTTACAAAACAGTGACATCTCATGAGATCATAGATAGCTGGAACAAACCATTAAATTACTATTATTCAAAGTCTTCAGATAAATTATTAAAATTCCATTTTTCTCAAGGTTGTTGCTGAGTTTCAACATCGAGTGCTTTATTTTTCCTCTTCTCAACATTTTGTTGGCTGGAATGATGAGAGTCACAAATTTAGAAAGTGCAACATCACAAAACTGCCAAGCCCAGAGCTTCATTAAGAAACTTCCTAAGCAAGGCAAGTACAGAAATACACACACCTAGGGTTACCAAAAATAATGCATAAGAGGAGTTTCTTCTGCAGAGAAGGGAGGGAGGTTGCCATCCTATCCTCCCTCTTAGTGAAACATGCATTTTTACCAGCAACAAAATTAATAGAAAGAGTTTGGAAGGGCTGCTTTAGGATCCAATTACCCTATGAACTGTTAGGTCTCATTTACTGACAGCAAGGTCTGGTGGATCTGAACTGGCTTGTACATGCCATCACTGCTCAAAATTAAAAAAGAAAAGAAAAAAAATCTTTGTTTAAATAATTGGTTGCAAGAACTGCTTAAAATGTTAGATTTATACAGCAAGGCTGCAAAGGACAGATGCTGAAAAAGGGAACAGAAATAACGGTGTTTTCCCCGTGACCATGTTCTGAATTTTCCTGATTTCATCTTTTGTCCTGATGTTCTTTCCCCAGTTAGCTACTGGGGAAAGAGGAAAGAAAGATGTCTTTACCACAGTGCCCTCAAGGGTCTGGGAAGCACTGCTTTTACAGGTGTGTCAGGTCTCCCCAGCACAGAAAAAGAAATGAATGCCTGCTGTCACCTGCCTCCCACAATGAGCTACTGCATTATCTGGCTCTTTGGAGGGAAGAGACCTTGTGTCTCTCTTCCTGCCCTACCCTTCAGTGCCCAGATCCCTGCCAGCTCAGGAGGGCTGCTCAATGCCAGTTCTTCCAGAAGCTCAGGACTCTGCTGGGGATTCTTGAGCACCATCTCTGCCCCATCCCATGGGGAAAATCTAAGGTACATGGCTGCTCCCTTCTCCACTAAGCCTCCTCCTTGGGAGAAAGAAAAACAGGCCAAAGACCTTGATCAAGACTTTAGGAAACTTTTTTTTTTCCCTTCTCTGCTTCTGAAATCCACAATATGTTTCAAAGAGAATGCTTCTAACACAGTCATTGCCAGCAGGCAAGTGTTAGCAAAGTTGTAGCAATGCACTGAAATTATCCCTTTAATCTAAAAGTTTGAACCAAAAAAAGACCAGTTGCTGTGCTGAGAGAATTTACTAAGTTGAACAAATCCTACACCACAGTAGGCTTTGTCAGCCTGAGCTCCATTTAATACCAATTTATAGACAAAAAAATTGCAGCATATGTTTTTTTCTTCTTGAAAATTGCCAGGTAACTGCTTCAGAGGAGAACAACATTTCCAGGGGAAGAAGTTTATTTTCTCTCAGGTGTATGAAACACAAAATTACAGCACTGAAAAAAGTTTGTCTAATGTACTTTTTATTGACTCCTCCATCCTCAGCCAAGAAAAAATTCTGCTTTAAGTTTAAAGAACTCTCTCAAGAACAAAGACTTACTCCTCCTGCTCTTTTCAAGTTAACTTCACTGCCTACCTCTGGTAGAGACCGAGCACGAAATAAAAACATCAAGAACTCCTGCACACAAGCAACTCAGTTTTCCTGACAGGTTTTGCTCGTTCACCTTTCTAGTTGCTTCATAAAAGCAGAGATATACACAGGTCATGATGCTCAGAGTTAAGGAAAGGTATCTCACATGCCAGTCAGTTTTCACAAGTCCAGAACAAAACACCTGTTGCACAGACCTGTTCATTTAGTGTGTTTTGGACTAAATCTTCAGGTGGTGTAAATTGGCACGACTCATTACAAACAGTGGTCTGTTAATCATACCAGCTGGGATTCTGCCCCTACAAGGATAAGGAAAAACCTAAGAAAGTGGATTGCAGGCAATAATGCTCCAGTTCTCTCTCTCCAGATTATGGAGAGGTTTGTGGTAATCCAGATGCCCATTTATCAGACATCTGCTCACTTAATCTGCTTCCAGTAACTTGTCGTAGCAGCTCAGAAGTGTACACAGGGCACAGGAAGATCAGGAGCACAAGATACATATTAAAAACACACAAATCAACTTCTGCGCTGAGCTCTTCAAAACAGTGTCATTGGTATAGTGTATCACAGATTGTAAGCCTATACAAAGTTACTGAAAAGGGAAGGGTGGTAGCAATTTATCATACCTGAGATTGCAAAGAATTAACTTGGAATGAACTCAAAGCAAGAATCCAAATGGCTTTTGCCATCCAGAGGTTATTTTGCTCGGGGGCATGGCAGGGTCCACAGGCAGCCTGGAGCGCGCTGTACGTACCTGTCGCGCACGATCCTTCGGACACGAGGAGTATTTCGCTCTGCTGCTTGCAGGCAGCCTGTTTCAAGTAGCATTCATTCTGGTAGGTGTCACCATTGGAGCCACACACGGGCACGTAGTCATTGTTACACTGGTGGGAATGGACACAGAGCAGCAGCATTAGTCACACGAGCAAGTGGCACAGCATCCTTTTGGGTACCCCCCCGGCCCCTTCCAGTATTGAAACCCTAAGAAAACAACACAGAAGGAGACACTGACCCTCCTCTCTTCACCTTTATAGCTACCAGGGGAGAGGGAGGGGGGATTTTTAAAAAGACAAATCAGACTTGAACAGGTGAGGGAAAAGGTAATCTGAATGGGCAAAGTGTTCAGTAAGTGCCCAGAGAGAGGCCTCTCCCTGCCAGAATGAGCAGGGTGCATTCCTGGGGAAGGACTATGGGCAAGGCAAAGGGCTCCTCACACCTGCCATGACAGCTCATGTGTTTCCATTGGATGGCTACAGACAAACTGTAAGGAACAAGCTCACTTTCCCCTCTTCCTGCACACACACTCCCTCACTGCCACGGAGACGGCTGTTTGCACATACACAAGTGTCCACCTGTGCATCTCTGACTATTTAAGTACTTAGCTATAATTAGAACTAACTGGACAGAGGGAAATTACTTCTGAGACACCTACAACCAAAATCTATCCCTCTTTCTGCTGTGACATTTCTGTTCCCAGTGAGCTGTGCCTGGGATGCTCCACAAAGGTCCAAGCTCTCCCCATGGTGGCCAGTGGGCAGGAGTGGCAGCACTGCAGTGAGCTCAGCAAAGAAGTTTCTCATATCACACACCCCTCCTTCAGCTCATAGTCCTGCTGAGCTCCACAAACTACCTGCTTGGTTCCCTCTACCACTGAAAGACAGCTTTGCCCTCTCTTTTTCATTTAAAAAAAAGTAATAATTTCATTTTATACTGAAAATTGGGCAACCTACTGGGTGCAGTTATCATAAGATAATCACACTCGGAGGCTTAGAAATACTTGGATGTGCCCTGTACATGGTAATTATACCAGGGATATGATTATCTCGTGATTACCGTACTCCTGGTATGCCTCATTGTTTAATTAGAACAAATGGAATGATCACAATTATTATTTACAAATGCTCACCTCTGCCTAAATCCGAATAAAAATTTAGAAGAAATCATACATCCTACTTAGCTATATTATGCCACAAAGTATCTGAGGTGTGTTTGTCAGGCACAATGTAAAACACAGAACAGAAATTTCAGGGATATTAACATCAAAAATGCTTTGAACTGAATGACTACAGAAGCGATTAACACAAACAATTGCATAGATTGCATTAATTGCAGGCCTCCACACAGAACAGCTGCCAAGAAATTATTCATAGTTGGTCAGAGTGACATTTTGATTGGGCCAAAACAAATGACATTTTCCTTTTGCATTGTATTTTCTTAAATCTTCCAATCTGCTGCCCACCCCCAGCGCCCTCTTCCCTCGGAATAAGGAAGAAAACCAACAGCCACAACAGTAAAAATTCTCGCCTCCTGCTCCTAACAAAGGGTTCCTCCTTGCAGAGATTTCAAACAGTTGATTAAAAGTGTTTCTAGGCTATTTTCACCATTATGTTCCAAATCTGAGCAATGTTTCAAGCCTAAAATGCCAACTTCACCCAGAATCTCAACAGCAATTGCTGGAGGCTGATCTGGAATACATAACTGGGACAATTAACACAATCGTGCATATTTTTTAAAGCACGAAGCATCAAATTGTGCTTGCTTTGGACACACTATCTGCTTGTCACCTATGAATTTGTGTGAAATTTGGCCTGAAGCATCTCAACAGGCTTTGTTACACATAGAAACAATGTTGGATTCTTTACCCAAGAAACAAAGAAACAGGGGCAACTTCTCCACTGATTTCGCCCAGAGCAAGGGACGATCTTTTACACTGACTCAGTTGCAGATCTGAAAGGCCAGACGGCTCTACATCAGTGGTGAAGTCCTGATCCACAGAAAGGAGTGCTCCATCACTCCAGAAAGGAGTGCTATGAGCTAGGCTGGAACTACTTCTAAAGTTTAGCAATTTTAAAATGTAATTGAGAGACACCAGGATTCCAGGAAGTATTGACTCTCCTGGGAGAAATTTCTCTGTCTCTCCTGCGGCTTCTGCCCCACTCAAGCTTAGCTTTGGCCAGTGGAGGTAGAGGATACTTCATGGTGAGCACAGGTGATGAAGCCTTTTCCTTCTCCAGCTGTGCTGGTCAAAGATGTATTTCTTCATCTGCTCCCCACTCTTCCCACCACTGCCTTTGAAAAACTAGTATTTAGATGGAAAAGGTGAGAGCCACAAGGAATAAAGGAAATTATATCTTTCCAGATGGATCCTGCCTTGGCTTTCAGCTGGAAACTGTAGTGGAGGTTATCCAGAAAAGAAGACAAGACCACTAATGAGAAGGTTGTGATGTTAGTCACCAGGTTTTTCCCAACTCACCAGAGCTAGACTCTGACAATTGACCGTGCTAAATCCTGTACTCACAGCAATTTACTGTCATAAAATACTTCTTGCTAGTACTGGAGAATATCAGATGAAAGTCAGTTTCCTCAGTCTAGTAACGTGTTTCTGCCATTGGTTTAGGGCTCAATAGACTAAGCCCTAGATCTAAGAATGATTCTTCATGCCCCAAGTAAGGGCTGATCGAGCACTCAGGGAAATCCATGTCAAAACTCCCACTAAACCTCACAGCACAGTGCAACACCGTCCACTTCTCTCTCATATGTGCAAGTTTGTAAAATACAGCTGTAAAGCAGGGAAATGGATGCAAGCAATTCAGCTAAGCGGCAGTCAAAGGCTGCCTTCCTCAGCACTTGCAGCCTTGAGTGTCCGCTGTCACAGCCAGGGACAAACCAGCTTTGCAAGTGTTTGGGTCAGTGCTGGACACTGAAAGTAGGTGGTTCGTTTTTTAAAGAAAATGGTAACCTGTATAACTCTTCCTCCTGGTAACACTGTTAAAAGTTTGACCTCCTTCTGGTATCCTGGATTAACTATCCCCAAAACGGCACCTACATCTGGAACCAAGTAGCACAAAAATATATTCCAGAAATACAACAAAGCTGCAAGTTGGACAGGTGATTTTCCAGCTCCATAAACACTGAACACATTCAACATGCATGAAAGATTCAACATGCATGAAAAAAGGACTCCTTCCTCACATAAGAAACAGTGACTGAACCCAGTCCTAGTGGGTAAAGAGAAAAGACACTGATGGAAATACCCTGGTATATTTTTTGATATGTTCATGAAATAAAAGAAGGGAGAGTCCAAGCTGCCAGACCTATGGCTCTGGGCAGACAGGTGCAGATCCCAGCAAGCCATGTCTCCAACCACATGCCTGCTGGCACAGCTCTATCCATTCAGTTTGAGGGAAGGAAAGAGTGGTGATTTCCCCCCATGCTCAGTCCCACTGCTGGAGACAGCACTGTCCCAGTGCCTTCCCTCCCTGCCAGCACCAAGGTCGGGGTTTGCCTTGAGCTGGGACGGGTCTAAATTTCCCAATCAGAGTGCAACATGTTGTTTTCAAATTCAATACGTCTCATTCTGAGGAGTCACAGTAGACTACAAGAAAACCAGCTGATATGAACCTCTTTTTCAGTACATGCCTGCTGGCTCTCCAGGGATGGAAGCCTAACTCAGGTGTTCCAGAGCAGTTTGATCATATTCAGCCTTTCAAATACAAATAAATTAATTTTAACTCCACTTGGACAGACATGATGCATCTGCGATTCTGGTCTGAAAAAGCCCAGATCAAGACTGCTGCAGCCCTGCTATCCATTTCTGCCTTCACCAGCCCAGGACTCTTCATCAGTACGGAAGCAAAATTAGCTTTTCATCCTTGTCTATTCTCTCCAGTTGCAGTTAAAGTCCCTGGCAAACTCTGAAGAAAACATAAAACATAGTTATGACGATGAGGATTCTGCTATTGATTTGTTCATTATCACCCCAAACAGTTGCCACTGAAATGGGGACTTGAGTTCTGACGGAGGACTCCCTTACTCGTGACATAAATTACCTGGCCAGCTCTGCCTCACTTAGCCAGCCTCAGACAGTGCACTACAAGTTAATTTTCTACTCGGGTGGCATATCTTTTTGGCTTGTCACATTGTCCACTGATCTTACAAGAGAAGCTAACATCCCCCCAAGCTCTGCCTGTATCAAAGCACACGCGTTCGACTACAGAAGCCCCCGGCACCACATCGCCCTTCGCAGCGCTGGCACAGGATCAGCCACAGGTAATTTGCCCTCCAAGGTCACAGTCAGCCCTGCGGCTCCACAGAGGGCTCATATCAAGACAAAGAGCGTCAAGTGTTCACAGGGCCCGATCCAAAGGCCACTGGAAGCAAAGATTACAGTTGATTTCAACCCATTTTCTAGTGATCAAGCAGGCTCAACTCAGTCCTTTGATCTTTTTAACATATTCATATACTAATTATCTGATTTCCTGAAATCTGTTTCAACTCCTCCCTACAGAACTGCTAAACTCAGCATACCTATAGTGTTCACTTCTCAAAGAGGAGATGGCACAGCCCAGAGAGGTTTACTTAGCTTCATTTATCCAAAATCACCAGGGACCAGCATCTTGCCCTGGGAAAACAGTGCTCCCAATGCCTTCTTCCCTGCCGATAGCAACATCTGAGCTCACTCCTTCCAGGTTATGAGTCCAGTGCTTTATGCCAAATGGCAACACCAAACTGGGACCAAAGACAAGTCCCAATAACTCTCAGTAGCTTCTCCAAGTTCCTGGTGCCCGTGGCACAACATCTGCCCTCGCTTACCACCAAGCAATGGGACACGTCACAGACATCTCACTGCCTTACAAATTTTTCTTAGAAAGAGAAAATAGAGCAACCCTTAGATCACTGCACATGCTGAGCCAGGGCAAATGCTCACAACAGCATTCTCACATTGAATTTTTGACTGCATGCAAACTCCAAATGGAATAAAAAACTCCCACGATCAATATGAATTTTCTCCCAACATGGAAAACACGAGAACTTCAGAAAACAACTGTCTTGCTCTTATTAGACAAAAATCCTTCTTGGGGTTTTTCTCTGAAGACATATTTGGCTCTAGAAATATACACGGTACTTGTCATGCTTCAAAGTGAATAGTCTATCAAAGCTCAATATTAACATAATCATTACAGATGTGCACGATCTTGAACTGTGCACTATTTGGCCTGCCCTTCTGTAAATACTCAAAGCAGCATTATAAGTTTCACCACTTCACAAATCCACATTAAAATGCAAAAGATCACTGAGGCATAAACACACATACAACCTCGTGCTGGTATATGCTTAAAACCCCTTTAATTTGTTCAGTTTTTATTCAGGTCATTATTTAAAGCCCAGCTGTTTTGTGAGTTGGTTAAAACATATTAAATGGAATCCTTCATAATGAAATAGTCTGACTTTGAGAACGCCTCAGGTTTAGATGTAGCTATGGGAGGAAGAGAGAAGAACTAGAAGGAAAAATCCCTGTTACTCAGTAATAGCTCTCCTAAAACTATATAAAACCTAAAGGAAGTTCATCATTTTGGAACAGAGGGATTGCTCCTTAATCTGATCAGCTGGGCAGATAAACAGGCAGAAGCATTGTCACTATGCAGCCCTTCCTGAAAATATTGCATAAGCACATTACAGATCCATTTCTTTAACTAGATCAGAACTCCGAATACAATAAGCCATGATCTGTATCAGAAATGAATTTAGAAAGGACTCTAAATCCTTGTTAAAAGGGTAGAGATGAAAAATCAGAAATGCACAACCTGAAACTGCAGACCCAAAGGGACATTTAAAGCTACAGCATCCTCATTTTCCAAGAGAAACTTATGCCTTCTTGACACCAGTTGGTTCTCCTGCCAGCATTTTATACACGCTGCCAGGTTTTCCCTCTAACTTCTCCGCACATAGAGAAATAAATTGCCAAGTGATAGGTAATAAAGGTAGATCCTTGATTTGTATTCTCATTAGTGAATTAGAGAACGAAATATCAATCCTCTTACCTTGAACTGACAGACACAAGTCACACTGTCTCCAATCCTTAAACACTCCCCATCAAATTTACAGGTATTGGTGTCGCAGAGAAAGAGATCATTTTCTCTGTCATCGAAACCTCAAATGTAAAGAGGGAAAAAAAAAAAAAAGTCAGCTTTGGTCTAGCAAGAGGAACAATATGGGATGATTGCATTTTAATGCACACAGTACGATAACCTTGTTGATGAAATAACAGAGTCCAGATTTTCTTTTGTCCTTCCCTCTCCTCTGTTTCTCACTTCTTCTCTTATTTCTCCCTCAGTGTTTCTCTTAGTCCATATTCCCCAGTACCTCACACACTTTTTTTTTTTTTTTTTTGTATTTCACAGACTTGGTTTCCTCAAAAGTCACCCGGTAATTATGCTATTTCATGGCTCTGGGTTGGAAATGTCATCAACTTATCCCCATTCGATCACAAATCTGTTGGACAAAAGTCCAAATTGGAATTTCGCCAGTCCGTGACACAACAAAGCCCCCAATAATAAAGACAAACAGGCTGTGTGTTTTCTGTGATGGTCTGCCTGATTCCAATGAAGATTGATGACCTCTAAGTTAACAGGAGAAGTGCCAGGTTCCCCACAAGCCGCTGAGTGAACCTAGCTCTTTGCCTTCATTTTCTCCAGGAAAAACCAACAGATCTGACTGAAGATTCAGTTCACGAATGCAAGCATGAATTTCAGATTTTGCTAGCTGACTTCCCACTCCAACAGTGTGCAGCAAGGTATTAAACAAAACAGCTATATCAGACTCCAAACCCATTAAGATCTGAATCCATTGATTTTTTTAAAAAAACATCCGAGTGCTCTTAACCATATCACTACACGTTTAAAATGAAGAGCTTACAGCGCAAATTCCCTCCGATGTAACACATTATGTACGATCCACACAGTACCCCAAATAACGCTCCTTCCCTAAAAAGGCTACTACAGCCTAATTTCCCGATTATTCGGTGTATCGGAGAAGGACCGGCTGCTGACCTACATAGGAAACTCATTATAAAGGTCAGCCCGACTTTAAGGAACAGGCAGCGCGTTCCCGGTGTCGCGGTGTCCATCCCCCGATCCGCTCTCCGTTCGGTGCGCACGGGAACAGCCGCCCGCAGGATGCGCACACGGGGCCCCGTTTCCCTGCGCCCCACTCCCGCAGTTACACGCCGGGCTGCCCCGTTTCAGCGCAGAGCCGCGCTCCGGCGGGGCCAGGGCTCTCTCTTTCTCTCTCTGCGCCCAGGGAGCCGCCCGCAGCCGCGGCGCTGCGCACCGGCGGAGGGCGCGGCTGCCGCGCCCGGCGCCGCGGAGCGGGAAAAAGCGGGGCCCCGGCGTCTGCGGCCGCACCGGGAACGGCGGTGAGCCCCGACACCCGGGACTTTTTGCCTTCGCTATTCCCCTGTATAGAACGGGACGCGGCACCGTCACCCGCTGAAGTTGGCTCCCCCCGGGCTCGCCCGCGCAACTCCGAGCGCCCGGCGCGGCTGCCGGGACACTCGCTGCGGGGCCGGGCGCGGGGTGCTCCGGTGCTTACCGGAGCAGTTCCAGCCGGTGGGCGTCTGGCAGTCGCTTAAGGAGGTAGGGAAGGCCGCCAGCTTGTCGGGGCGGGCGAGGACGAGCAGCACGGCGGGCAGCAGCAGCCAGCAGCAGCAGTCGCAGAGCGTCCAGCCGCCGCCGCACTGCCGGGGCGGGGAGGGCTCCCAGGGCACCATGACTTCCTAACTCAACTCTCCGGCGGCGGCGGCGTGCCCCCCGGGCGGCGCGGCGGGCGGCAGGGACGGGCGGCGGGGCC
>NW_020884877.1:3952376-3962161 GCF_003945725.1 Corapipo altera
AGCGGGGACGGGGCTACGGGGGGGACGGGGGCAGCGCGCCCCGCGCTCCGCCACCCCTCTGGGCCCGGGGACACCGCCGCGCCGTCCCGCCCCCGCCGGCTGCGGAGATGCGGGGCAGCCCCGACGGGGCGCGGGCCGGGGAGCGCCGCGCTTCTCCGCGCCCGGCGCCGAGCCGCAGGTGGCAGGGCTCGCCCGGGAGCATGGGTATGCACAGCCGTGACAGCCCCGCCGCACACGCCCAGGCGCAGCCGAAGTTGCCGGCCGCGGACTCGGGTGCCGGTGTTTAATCACGCGCGGATGCGACGTTAGGGAAATAAAACACCATCTCGGCTGGTGGGGTCTGGAGCGGGCACAGGGCCGGCGAGGTGAAGAGGGTAAGAAACGAGCACGGCGGGGAAAGCAGGGAGAAGAGAGAGAGAGGGAGATCTTGCCCAGCCTCGGCAGGCAGCGGCCAAGGTCTTCTCGGGCTGCAGCACCATCCCACCATCCCCGAGACGGAACCTGAGGAAAATGCACCATCACGGCGGCACGGAGGGCTACTCTGCTCCCCACACCTAACGCACGCTCGCGGAGCGCAGCCCCGCAGCAGCATCCCGCCGCCTCCAGCCGGCGACGTGCCACGGGGCTGCGGGAGCCGCCTCCCCCGCTGCGCCCTGCGCCGCGGATCCTCCTCCCCTCCTCCTCTCTGGAGCTTCAGTTCTAGGAGGCGGCTGCCAGGACGGTCGGTGGGGACTCCCCTCGCTCCCCGGGCAGCGGGGGCACAGCGGCAGTGTCCCCCACACCTTCCCTCCCCGGTCGGTGGTCGGAGCCGCCGGCCCCAGCCCCTGCCCTGGCCCCGCCGCAGGGCTCGGGGCGGCCCAACTTCGCCCCCTCCTCCGCGCATCTCCGGGCCCGCCGCCGCCCGGGCGTAGCGCAGCCGACAGACACCTGCCAGGTAAACGGGACCCCCTCGCCCCCGGCCGGTGCTCAACGTGCGGCCGTGCCGCCGGCGGGATGGGGCGGCTCTGGCGACAAGGACGCGTTAGACCAGAAAATAATAATAATAATAATAAAAGTATCGGTTTCTGCAGACGGCAGCAGGGAAGCGCTTTCTAGACACGGGCGCTGGACCCCGCCGTGGGAGCCGCCGGCGGAGTAGCCGGGCCGGGCGAGACCACGGCGCTCCGCGGTCAGTGGGCGGGCTGGGCTGGCCCTGCCCCTCCTCCGCCCCCTCCTCCCCTCGCCTGCGGGGCGAAGCTCGGCACCCCTGGGGCAGCACTGCCGGGCGGCTGGGAATAGGTGCGGTCCCCTCGCGGGCCTTGAGACCCCCGAATGCGCGCGAGGAGGCCCTGCTGGAAGTTTGCTCTTCCCGAAAGTATGACCTCCTTTTCGACCGCTAAGTTAAAGATTTAGAACTTGCTCTTTAAAAATACTGGCTGACATATTCGATGCAACCACGCTTTGGGGAGTCCACACAAATTCACACAGCAGTACTACTGCTTGGTGCCCCTTCATATGGGGGTGCAGTACACAGGATCCAAGGAATACTCCATGCTCAGTTAATTCCCGTATAGCTTCTCCACAAGCTCTAAAACAGGTTTTCTTCTGCTTCCTTTCTTCCCCTTGCAACTACATCTGCTTCCCTCTCTGACCGCTATCTGTACTGACCTCATCTACCTGCACTCCAGAAGCCTTTGCTACAATTAAAGGCTATCAATTTGCAGATTCCAGTATGTGTTAAAGCTCTGATGAAGATTCACACAAATCTGTGCCTACTGTTTCCCATTTACTAATCAAGCCCTAAGCAGCACCTAGCAAAAAAGAAATACTAATTTTTACTGCCTGCTAGTGGTTGCGCTGAATCTTATCCTTCATCTTCTGTGGGCTTTGTAGAACACCTGGTGCCGGATCAATTTTTTTCTTTCCCTTTAGCTCTTTACTTCACTTTTCCATTCTGTTATTCCATATAGTATCATATTCCTTCTTCATATTTCCCCTCTCCCCTATTCCTTTTTACCATATTCATTATTTCTTGCTAAAACTCAGCTCTCTGCTTGATAGATCACTGAGGTGTTTAAAAAGAAAGAATGTCCTGACTGGCCAGTACCACAGTCACACAGCCTCACCAGGGGATTGTCCTCCTCTCCCTTCCTATCTTTTTGCTCCCCCCTTGCTTCTTCTTCCCACTTCCCTGGTTCTTCTATGTGATCTCACTGCTCTACATTCCCCTGGTTGCAATTACCACGTCTCACAGTTTCTCTTTTCTTATTTTCCTCCATTCTCTTCCCTTCTTCCGCCCCAACCCCCCTTCATTTCCACATAGCTACAGGCATCACTGGCCTCATCTCTAAACCAGTTTAACCAGACCATACAGGGAATAAAACTGCTAGGTGAGTGTTTCCCAGACTAGCAGCCAGACCATCTCTGATGCGTCTCTCCTGTCACAATAACTCACGCCAAAGATGATACCACAAGTGTATCCAGCATTCACAGAGTATCATTAAATACGACAGCAGAAGCCCAGCTATGGCCCATGTTCTCCCCAGAGTGCTGTATAACACTGCAGCAACCGAGTTTCAGGCACACAGTTCTGACTAACATTTACCCTGCTTTATTTTCAGCCACTCACACAACAGGCACTGCCTGGGGAGACAAAGGAGACCCTCTATTTGTATACTTGTTCTCAGACTTTGGTATATGGAAGCTCCACCAGAGGTCCTGTAATTGCCACAACATGATGCTTGAACTATGAACCTGAAACTGTCTGAAGGGAAATCTGCTTAAGGCATGGTAGTATGGTTTTTGCTTTGACTAGCACTGGTGTTTTCCTTAAAAAGATTTTCATTGTTGATATGAAAACTTTACTTATAAAAACATTTTTATGATAAAAATACATCTCTCTGTTCCAAAAGGGACAGCTAGACCCACAGGCCCCTTTCCCCAATTACTCTCTCTAGCAATTTCTTTTGAATTATAGACTGAGATACAATCATTTTTTCATGTAGTTCCTAGCTCCAAAGGGTTCTACCCTCTTAATGCGACACTGCACACACAATCTCTCAGTAACATGTTATTCCCAGCTATACTTCAACACTTAGGCTAGTTGATATCTGCATCCTTGTACTCCCTGATGTGCTCATCCCATCTCACCACTACACTTAAACTACTACTGGTAAACCACACAGAGAGTGTTATGCTAGTGTGAGGTACAAATTGCAACCAGCATCATATCAGTGAAATACTTAGGTCATGATATTGAGCCACTGGTGCAATTCCTTGGGGCTACGTGTTTGGCTCCAATGCCAGATAAGCAGCAAAAGTAGTCTCAACCCTTCTTGGAAGAGCCCTTCTAGCAAGTGATGAGGGCTGACTGCCTCTTGAGTTATTAAATCCAATATTTGCAGAGCTTTTCTGAGGCCTGTGCAGTTTTGAATCTACAAGAAACAGGCAGATGAGAAGCTTCGAGGGCAGCTGATACTGAGACAGTTTTATCCAATACACGTGGTCAAGCCACGTGTACCAGTGTTCAGAGGAGATCAACTCCCAGATGAAAAGCAGCTGTTTGAGATGTTTCAGGTTCTCAGAGATCTCAAAGTGAGGGCAGGGTCTGTCCTGGCTGTGCACTGCACTCCTTAGGCTGGGCCTGGGCAGCAGCAGCAGCTGGCAGTGTAGGCCTGGGGCCAGACTACACCTGATCCCAATCCCACACAGCCACGCCTGTGAGTAATGCCTTCTGTTGCTGTGCTTGGCTAGGAGATGGTGTACTGGCGATGAATTATGCAACCTCAGTTATTCACACTTGTATTTTATCTTGGCTGTGCTGCTCTTGGAAGTCTGCAGATTCCAAAAAGTTTCCCAGAACTTGAGAGGAGCCAAATGGTACAGATGAGTGTACCAAAACCTTCTCAGCAACACAAGCTATGGGTACACAACACCCGTTCTCTTTCTTCTCTATCCAAAGATTATAAAGCTAAGTTCATGGATCCTTATCTTTAAAACACTTTATAGCCCATGTCTGAAATCTCTAAAGGCCCTAGGAAGGTAACCTTGATCAAGAATATCAAGGAAAAAAGGCTTCTTTCAGCTCAGCTAATATTTACAAACAATGATTTCCTTGAGCACTAAAAGGATGCGACAAAGTTCCACGGCTGCTAAGAACAAATCCCACCAAATGTACAAGGGACATTTGAGTTAGCTTCTTCCCTGTTGACACCACACTGCAGCATGTTTATGAAACAAACCCATACAGAACTGAAAAAAATCCCAAACCCCACTCTGCACAAGTTTTGAGAAAATGAGAGCTACACTATGTGTGAGCTGCTGCAGGCTACCACTACTAGTCTTAGTTCCTAGGAAAAAAAAAGAAAAAAAAAAAAAATCTATTTAACCTACAACAGACTTGCCCAAATAAGGTCCCAGCCAATACTAAAGAGAATGGAGTGTTGGGGTCACTTATTTTCAGTGGTAATTCCTCTTGACAAAAGAGTAGGTCTGATTTAAAAGACCCCAACAGAAAAGTCTTGTGAGATCAGTTGCCTATTGAAAGACCCAACCCAGAAGAAAAGGATGTTACCTATGCCAGCAGAAGACCAGCAAAGGACACAACCTGAGTGGACTTGCTGTGTATGAAGCTGAAGTTTCTCCCCTCACTGTGGAAGAACAATGCTTATTTCAGATCTATGTATTTTCAGGCCTGGGTTGACCAAAATTGGCACACTTAGCCTAGACACGTGTTTCTGTCAGAAGTTTGTGAATCTCAAGCAGATTTTATAATCATCTATTTTTCATGTGTGCAGGAAAAGCACACATGGCTTCACTCGAATGCACAGGCAGTAGGGAGCTCTTTGCCTACACGCAGTTTTACAGATTTTATACAGCTTTCAGCTAAATCACATATCTCAATGCAAAGTACACCACTCTTGGATATCACATGGATTTTTAATGCTCTGAGGGATCCTTTGGGTCTATAAACAACAAGTGGATTGCATTCATCTACATAGTGACAGACTCTTTTCCCCCCCTTACTTGTGAGAGAAATATGGCTCTTGTTCTTCACTCGAACTAGTATATAATCCAAGTACAATTCATGGCCAGTTATGAGAAAAGAGTGCCATATTTTTCATTGTAATTAACTGCTTCAGAGCAAGACTTCTCATGTATAAAGATGAAGAAAGGTCTCCGCTTTGCCTGAAAGACAACTTGCCTTAAAGCAATGTGTCTCACACTTTGAGTTTTGACTGAAGCATTCCACTACTTTGGTGACCTGTTTTGCCAAAAAAGCTGTCTTGTGTTACACTTTGCTTTCAACTGAATATGCCAGCACATGCCAAGAAACAGAACAAAGTATTGCAATATATACTGGAACACTATTTTGTGCTGCTTCACACATGAAATTGATGTCAGAAAAAATTGCACAAAGGGCATGGAAAATGCAAATAAATACTGTGATCCTTTTACCTTCAGTTTTAATAGATGGAGTGAAACGCATGGATCCTGAAGATTTATATGTCTCTTTATAGTCCATTCTGGAATTTTAACATTCCATGCAGCTTGTAGGAGGGAGTGTATTATTTATATAAAGTCATGGTTATTCAGCAGTGTTTATTTCTGAAGAGCAACAGAGCATCTTCAGGGGAGAAGAAGAAATTCATAACTGTTTTACTACCAGGATTAACCAACTTAACAGTGTTTTTCCATGACTGATTTACAAAGAGCTTTGCTCTTACAGGCACTTTTGTAGCACTGGACATTTTGCTACCAGCAGTAGAAATCACCTCCATCTCCCAGGACAGACAGCACTGCAGCATATTAAATGGCTTGACAGCCCTTCAAAGAGTCTGATACAGAAAGAGGTGGTTGTGGGAACCTTTACTGTTGTGGAGATATTTGAGCTTTACTTTTGCAGCTCTTTTCCCAGGACATTATTACATGGAAATGCAGAACTGGGGCCTGCAAGGAGAAAACCCACAGCATCTACTCACCGATATAATTTCTGTGTGACATCAGTTTCTTTGCCATGTGAACAATTTCCGATGTTCAGTGCAACATAACATCCATCTATTATTTCTTTTTCTATCTTTGGGATCTCTTGCCCAGAGTTGTTTTTAAGACAAAGACCATGAAAGGATTATAATGTGAAAGTATATGCAGCCTTAGCATACTACTGGTCTTTCTACCTCCTTTACCTCTTTGGAATCGTGGAGGATGCTTTTCTTCCTAGCAGATAATAAAATCTGCTTTGATGAAAAAGAAAAACAACCCAGAGACATAAACCAGCACTTTCAAATGGCATTTCAGAGTCAATTTTTAGGCTCACCTTCTATTAAGGTGGAGCTTGCAGAAGTTACATTTACCTCGCTTCAATTGACTTCAGAGTATCCTTCTATCTTAATACAATTCCTGCAAACCTCCAAGGGGAAGTAATAGATTGACTGCACAAATCCCAAGTAGTCTCACTTATCCCTCCTGTCTCTGTGTGGCAATGCTGTCAACAGAAACCTCTGAACTGTGTCTATCTGTACAGGAGAGAGCCCAACCACAGGCAGATGTGGTACTGCTCATCATAGAGCTGTATGAGCCATTTCTGCTTGTTTCCAGCAGACCCTTGAGGACAGGGAGATGGTACTACTCAGCTGTTTAACAGATGCAGTGAAGGAGGAGAGTCATTTCCTGCAAGAGGCAGCATTGCTGAAGGCCCATGGAAGACACTACACACTGTGCTGAGATACCTCATATGGGTCCTCTGACATGTAGCTAGGAGTAGGAGATCAGAGAGCAAGGTTACAGTGGTGTTTTTACTCTCACATGCAGGCTGAGACTGCTCAAGGACAAGAGTTAGTGTCCCTGTGGTTAATAGCTCCTGATAGGTTTTATTTCCATGAATTTCCCATGAACCACAAAAAACGTATGGCAGCCAGGAGGACCTGTGGTCATGAGCTTCATGTACTGTGTGAGAAGACAACTTTCTTAAACTTGGCACCTGCTAACATCATTTGATACTCCTCCTTTATGCATTATGAAACAATAAACAATCATTTTGTATTCAGCACCTTGTGCCAGCCCAGATCTGTAAGCCCTGCTCCATGTCTCCTGATATATTGCTAAATCATTCTAACAGATAACAGCCTGCCCACGTGTATCCTTTTGTGTTGGGACAGAGATCCAAGATCACTGCCCCTACTTTGAGAAATATCAGTGGGCAATGTCTGAGCATTTCATGCACTGCCACTATGAATGTTCCCAACACAGTATCTGAGCACATGGTGTGAGTTTCAGTGTGCACCCAAAGACACTGTTACCTGTCACACACGAGGCTTTTGGGCATAAAGGGCACTTGTATGTCTCAGGTGAATATTAAGATAAATTCAACTACCCTGCTGTGGTATTGTGCCAAAGTGGCAATGCCAGAGTGGTGGTGTGGTCCTGTGCACTAAACAGTGATAGCCCGAAGGACAGCCTTCTTGTGGCCTGTCTCAGGTCAGAGAACAAAGGGTTGCAGGAGCGTTTTTGATTGTCCTTGGGAATGGGACATCAACAAAAATTAAGTCTAACAGAAAAAGTGCTGAGACTCTTGAAAGATTTCATTAAAAGGATTTGCACAAGGATCAGAAGTCAGCATCCTTAGAAATTTTTACACACACACACGCATAAAAACTAATGATTTAGGTATTATGAAAGTAGATTCCACATCTGAGGAGGAAGAGGCCCAGAAGAGGTAGGTATTTGCCATTTCCTGTCTCAGGATCTGAAAGAGATGTTTTGTCAATACTGACATTGTACACAACAAACTACCAACAGCAAGCACAGATATGATGTTCTAATGAAAATGGATCTTGTTTCCAATTGAGTGTGTGGCACCAATGCTTAGCCAGGTATAATTCTCTATGAAGCCACACTAATCTCCTGTCTGATTTGCAAGCTGTCACGCATATATTTAACTTTACCTTAAACGAAACAAAACAGCAGTACAAAAAAAATATTGTTGAAATCTGAAAACAGCTCCCTCCATGTAATTAAATTTTTATTCGAAATGTCATTGCTTCTGTATGATAGAAACATTTTTTGTGATCAGTCAGGCAATTTCTAAATAATAGTTACTTTTATTTGAAGGCATACCAGCTCAAAACAGTAAAAAATGCAAATGAAGATTCTTCACTAAAACATTGATGTCAAATGATACATATAAAAGGTAACTTATAAAAAAAAAAACAAACCAATTTGTCAAGTACATGAAGTAAAGCTCTGGAATAGTATAGACTACCTTGTTGCCTTAAACAGAAAGTTTAATAGCTTCCATTTAAAGGAAGAGGAATTAAAGGCAGAGTGCAGTCCTAAACACCACTCACACGTACTCTGAAAACAGCGGCAGAGTAATTTTTCATAGGACTGTCGCACAAAAACAGAAAGCATCCTAGGTACTCACTGCCCAACATGTGAAAAGTGGCTTTTGCATCTACTAATACTGGGAGGCCCAAACTTAAGGTGAACAAGATATCTCTGTGCTTGTGATATCCACGAAGTTACTCAACCCTCTCTGCAACCTCTCAACCCCTTTTTTCTTCTGCTGATGATCCGTGTCTTTGTTGACCCCACCCCACTCCCAGACCCTGTCCTATGAGGTTTGGAGGCACAGCATGCACCCTGATCCATTATCCAATGTCCCATGCTGCACAGGTTGTCTCAGTTGAGTGTCTATCCCCCTCCTGCTGCAGCCCTAGCAGAGGGTCTCAGTGCCAGCTTGGTGAGCATGGAAGAAGCAGACTAGGACTGGCAAAAGCTTCTGCTTCCTATGGAAACAGAAGCACACTCTGACCAGAGCACAGCCTTGTCACTTTTATTTCCTTTGCTTCCTAAAATGTACCATGACTTTGGAGCAAGGCAATTACTACTAGATGCAGTGCAGGAGAAATACACAGCAGTTGTGAGAAGTTCTCTGCAACCCCCCCTGTCCTGCATTAGCCCCTGCCTCACTGTACACCAGCAGACAGGGCACGGAGGGGTCCGATGCAAGAAGGACTCCGAGAGCCCCCCTGTAGATGATTTATGAGCTTAGACTGCTTCAAATAGTTCTTATTTCCATCGTAGCAGGAAGATGTAAAATCTGCTACATGCCAGCTCTGTAACTGAGCAGGGTGTGTGGATATGCAATATGCTGATAACAGACAAGGTGCCAGTAGATGGCTCTCAAGATATGAGGCCTATGGCTTTCACAGGGCTGAGGCACCCTGGTTAGTGAGCAATAGCTGCTTCTGCTGCATGCTGGGAACAAAATAGCCACTCAAACTGTATTTTGGGAAGGTGACAGGATAGAGATTGGATGAAACTGGGGTATTGTCTCTCCAGACTTGCCCAAAAATATTAAAGTTCTTAGCTTAATTATTTTTGATAAGTCAAGTCTGAAATGCAACCCCTTTTCAGTAAAGCATGCTTGAAATTCCCCTTTAATTCTTTTAGTGAGATTTATGGGCTGTTTAAGCAGACTGGAAAAAGCTAAGAAAATGCTTCTGCAGTACCTCTGTTACTGTGCAAGAGGTATTGCCAGTCCCAGCGGGGTTATGTAGTTAATAGTAGATTTTCTTAACTAAACAGTTGAGCTATGTCTATTTAGAGTTGATTTTCTCAAGCACACATGAACTAACACCCCTAAGGGGAAGGGGTCCAGGAGGGATGCTCACAGTTAGAAATTCTACAGAGGATTGAAATGAATTTTTAGTACTGTATAACTACAGTAGATAATATTTCACTGCAAGAGAGAAGAGAGAGAAAAGAGAGAGGAGAAAAGAGAGAGGAGAAAAGAGAGAGGAGAA
>NW_020884877.1:3962171-3989748 GCF_003945725.1 Corapipo altera
AAAGAGAGAGGAGAAAAGAGAGAGGAGAAAAGAGAGAGGAGAAAAGATCTCATTCTCAGTGTGGGTACAGATTTGTATCCCAAGCCTATTTTATGAATTAGTAAAAAAAGATAACAAAACCAAAAGCAATCGAATTCGCCTAGCTATTTAATAACCCTTAGAATAAGGAAGAGGATTTTTACAACATGACTTTACTCAGACAGTTCACCATATAGTAAATAAATTAGAAATTCTGCTTGAAATTTTATTAAAATTGTAATTAAATTTGGTTTTGTCATTGTTTTAAATGCAGTTTTCCACATAGCATGTCCTGAGGCCTATGTCATCCCACTGTGACATGTTTTCCTGGTCAGCAACACCAATCTGTATTTATTATACTCTCTCTGTTTCTTGGTTTCATGGCAGGGACAACCAGAGTGATTGCTGACTAAATAATTAGCCAAGGGAACTCCATCTCTGTATGTTTTTGTACTCATTAGGTTAGTGAGAAAATACAACTTACTTTCATAATCTCTTTTCCTATAGGTTCCTGGCACTTTCCAGGAGCAAGGTAGGGAGAAAACATAATTGCTAAAAGCTCACACACTATTAGACTAATGATACGTTTTTCTCTCAGTCTTGCCTGATAAAGACATCTATAGAAGTGAACGTGTAGACCTGCTTCTTCCCATTATAATAGGAAGAGGTGCAGGCTTGTAATATTTTACCCCCATCAAGCAATAGTGTGAGTATGTAAAAAAGTACGGTATTATATGATATAGTAGAATAAGATAACATAATATAGTATTATTGTCATGCACCGTGTGCCAAAACCATGTACAACCACAACACAAATAAGGGTGAAGGCATGAGGCATGACACCATCCAATGTTAGGGAGTTCCGAGTGACCTGCCTTTCTTCTGTGTCCTCCAGAGGAACAACACTTCCTAATTTCAGGTCCTGCTCCCAGGTTTCTGTGTCCATGCCTTTCCTCTTGCTTCCTCCTACTCTACTTTTACCACAGGCTACAGAGGCAATTTAAGGAAAGTTGTGGAATAAGTTTTGTCTGATGAGTTGGGTCTCCCACCTGTTTTGAATGAAGGTGTGTCTTGTATTTCAGACTTTAAAAAAAAAGAATGAACTTTAGTTGAGAAGTTGGGCTGGGTTGAGCTAGGATCAAACTGCTTTCTTTTGGTTTCATCACCTGAGATTTTTACAGAAGATAAAGATCACTCAACCCACGATACTCTCCAAAGCCTTGCATCAAGCTGCTTTCACATTTAAGAAAGAACTTAAACTTCAGGTTTAAGTTGAACTTCAACTGTGTGTAAATTGCAACCCTGAATGGTAGCCTTTCCCATATTAATAGGGATACCAGAAGTTCTGAGTCATGTAAAAAAAGATTTTGTTCTCCTACAAGGCCATAATTTCTCTTATTTTTTTTTTTCCCCCCACAAATTCCTCCCATATAAGGAGGTAGAGACTGGTATTAGCATTGGTAGGAAGTTGGCTGACATTCTGATCCCACTGAAATCAATGTGAGTTAGTTATTTTAGTTAGTTGGGGTTTTTTCCCCACCAGCTTTCATGACTAATATAGTTACTCCTTGATTTACATGCTATTATCTCCCTGTGAACTTTAGAGAATCTCAGGCTCATTTCTTTTTATTACAGCACTAGAAACTATTAAAGAAAAGCTCACCTTGAAGTGTAGAAGACAAGGTGGTGGTTCAGCAAGTATGGGCTATCTAATGGATTCATGGCTTCCCCTACAGAACTGTTCTAATAGTGGTGAGGCATGATGGGAATTTTTGAAGAGGAATTTGATAAAATAAGTTTCACTTATTATGCTTCTCCTTTTATGGACCCATGCCCTGATTCAATCTCCCACTCTGAACATCTGGTGTGCCTTAAAAAGATTCTTTCACATGAAGCCTGGCTCCCAATTTTCTCAGCCATTATTTATTACATCGTTTGGGCTTTAGAAGGGATTGCTGAACCAGTGTGGATAATCTAAAAAATAAACTTAATCTAAAACTAATGCAAACTGTACAGCATAGGAGATTTAGAAAAGCCTACTTAGCAGTTAAGTAAAACCCTTCCATTTATCTTGGTACTTCCTGAATTCACCTCTGAACAGATATGGGACCATTAGGAAAAAAAAACCCCAAGTACTTCCTGAGTGACCAGAAGGCAGAAATTCCACACACAATACTAATTGAAAAAGCTTGTCTGAACAACATTTAGGGATCAGAGTGGTTTGAACTCCCCAACATTCTCCCCATCTTAGTTGCCAAGTGGCACCAGGAAGTTTCAGCCCTTATTTTGAGAACAGTGTCTATTATCCACACTCAAGCCAAAGCACCTTTTTTAATTTAAATTATGGCTGCCTTAATAGCTTACTGCCTGAAAGGTTCTTTAATACTGAGGCAAAATGCTTTCCAACTGTGCACAACCAAATCTAAGGGGCTGTTTAATGCTGCATGCTGGTAAAAACCGTATTTGGGATATAGGAAGGTGACTAGTACCTTCTAAGCTCTGTCCAAATACAAAGCTAAAACCATCTGGACTGGATGTGAACATTGCGTATGAAATTCCTTAGCACCTCATGTCTTCAGAGTTGAGGTTAGTGCCAATGGCTTCAGCAAATGAAGCAAAATAATCCCAGATTCAAGGCTTTCAGGAGCATGAAAGGCAGAATGATTGGTAGCAGCAGCGCTGCTCTCACGCTGCTTGTTAAACGTGGTGTTGTAACATGAATGCTCAAGGGCTCACGAACCCGGTTGGAGTATTTTTTCTGTAGCCTTGCAGTAACAGAGACTAACTCTAGGCAGCGACAGGTGACGTACTGTATGTTGTACAGCAGACCTTCTGGGAGCATTGGGGATTTTCCACACCTCAAGCAGCAAGTTCTATTTAGAACTATTAACTTTTTTCCCAGAGGAAAAAGTTGCCCTTTTTTGAATCAATAATATTTATTTCAAGCAAAGATTATTTGTACGTAATACATGCTTCTTTTCTCTTAGGCTTAACCGTCTTGAAGAGTTTGTGTTGCCATAACAGTGTATTTTTTCTGTAACAGGAATGAGGCAGATCCAGCGCAAACTCTCCTCCCAGTCATATTTATCTATTCTACATATATGTATGAATTTTACACATATCATTCAGAGAACATAAAATGGCCCAAAAGATATGGGGGGTGAAGTCTGGGTAGCCTAGTCAGAGCCTCTTGACTATTGTTATAAGCACATCTGGGTTATTTTGCAGAATCAAAATGAACTGTTTTCTTGTTTGGCCTTCAAGAGCACTTTTAACCAACTTGGCACCTTGAAATATAGAGAAAACAGTTTTTTAAAAGCGACAATATGTCTGCACCACTACCTTTCTATATGGTACCCAAAAACAGCAAACCAGCATTTTATTGCAGAAATTTGTTCTGTGCTAGAAAGCAGACTCAGTACAGACTTAAAAAACAATGTGCCCCTGCCTCCTTAGAAAAGCTGCTTGTGGCAGACCTGAGCTGCCCACAATTGCTCCCCCGAGGCACATCTCCTGGCTACAGCTGACCCAGAGAAGTGGGAAGCCAGGGCTGGATCTAAACTCAGGAACGCTTCCCAAATTCAAGTTCAAATGTATTTCTGACTTCTCACTGGGGGAGGAATTGAGCATGTGGCCTGTCCCTGCCCTGTGCCAGGAGGTTCTGTAGCAAGTGCAATGTGAGGGCCACGAGGGCTGGTGCTGTGGTCTGGCTGTGTTCCCAGCCCAGCAGCGACCAAGGGCAAGCAGGAGCCTGCGGAGGAGCAACAGAGCCAAGACTAAAGAACTCCTACCCGGGAGAGATGGTGCTCCAGAGGCAAATGCTGTACTGCATTCTGTAAACAATATGTTTGTTAAAGACCATGAAACAGCTCAGAAGAAAGATTTCTGGAAAATGTACAAAATGAAAGCAAAATTACAGCACTGCTGTAGATAGTGACAAAGCATGAAGACGCACATCAGCATTAAGTAAATAGCTAGCTTGGGGTGCTCAGCTGCAATTACCACATACTCTCTCTGTTCGTAATACCTAGGAGACCCATAGCACATTACAGAATTTTGTTAATTACCAAGTAAGTGAAGAAAGAGAGAAAAAAATACTGTGACCAGAATGTATATTGTGTATTGATTTAGAGAATTGTAATGTAGATTTAATAATTTATCATTCCTCTTAATAGGCTATGATGCATTTTATAAAAAGTAATGAAACCTTTGGAATACAGAGGAAATCACTTCCCATTCTGTCATTTGATCTATGCTGAGAAATGGGAAGGAGTGGTTTGTCTTCCCCTTGTCCTCTTTATATGTGCAGTTTGGCAAAGAGTAGATTAGCAAGATTACAGACTTTGCTGTTATTTATCATGCAACAGTGGACAAAATAGTAACTGGTGTTTGGTGTTAAGAGAGTTTTCCCAGGTAATACCCTCAGGAAGCAGTCACAGGAGCACTCAAAATGGTGACCATCATTGTCCCATTAATTTTAGCAGTTCTAACCAGCAAAAGTTGCTTGGATCATTGAATGATAATGAGATCATCTCTCTATTGCTAGAAAAGCTAAGTCACTCAAATCAGGACTTCCACTATTACTACAAGACTGCAAGTTATTAATGAAATTACAGTTGTTTCACGTCTAACCAGAAGAAAAACCACAAGAAAACTAACTTGTCATGAGAAATTATTTAACCTTGCTGCACTGTAACCTTTGAGTGTTTTGAGTATATGTGCCCATTTGGGCTAAGTAATTTCATACAAGTGCACTGTGCAAATGTTAGGGAAAAAAAAGCTTCATACAGACTTCAAACAAACAAGTATTAAATTCTTATATGTGCTTTCTTTGTAGCACCATTAATCATTTTCAGTTAGTGCTCATTTTTAGCACAGATAGCTACTGCTACATCCTCACTGCTAGAGACATGAAACAGCACGGTGAGGAGGTCAGGTCTCAGCCTTCTTTCCAGTGGAAACAGGGCTTATGGGATCACATTGATTACAAGCATGCAATTCTTTTCTCCTTCATACATTATTTATTTAATTGGCTGCTTTCAACCAAACTAGAGAATCACAGATTTCTCACAAGTAATTAAACTCCTACAAGTTTCATTGAAGTAGACAAATAGGAAAAGGACAGAGACCCTAGCCATGCTCTGAACTAAGTCCCTTTTTAATAGACACCAAAGGACCTCAAGAGGAGATTCAACTAATGATACCAAGTGCAAATGAAATCTGTGTGGAACTTTGACCCTTGTCAAGGGTCTCTTAACACAAATTAAACTTTGTAGACACAAATCTGTACCAGAATATGTACCTGCTGCTATCAGCTGCTGTATACACCTTGCATTTTGCATGAATGCCCAATGTGTTGAAAGGATAGTCCAAAGTTAGAACACTGTCCTAAAACTTGGAGGCATATTAGTGCTCTGCCACACACTTGTGTAGTTATGGATGAGGATTTGTACAAGGATTCTGGCATTGGTCTTTATGAAGAAATACACTACAGATAGTAAGATACACAGTGCAGGCACACAAAGAGGGAATCTCAAAAACAAAAATAAGATGCCTAAGCCTGGCAAAAACTAGGAAAGTATTATTACAGGCCTCATTTTCTCCCACTTAGGTATAAATAGTCTTCTAGATTTTAGCCCCATTATTTTTACATATCTTATTTCTCATCTTTTTTTTTTTTTTCCTGATCAGCTACCCTCTGACAACAGTTGTTTCATTCCAGGTGACTCAATACATGTAATCAGCCTGAGAAGCACTAGAGAAACAGCTCATAGCTGCAGAATGAGGCTTTAGGAAAAGAGTCCAAAGCATCTGAAGAGGCAGCACCCCAGGATATCTGGGATTTTCAGAGAACCATTACTCTGCCTGCAGTTTGATTTACATCTACTCTTGATTACTATGGTATATCCACAGTAACTTTTCTCTTGAGGCTTACTTATTATGAAATTAACTTCCCAAATTTAGAAATTTGAATAGGTCTCCAAAAAAACCCAGTATTTAGCAATCACCTATTAAGAGCCACAGACATAGGGAATAGCACCTAATCCAGTAATTCCCAACAGCTGGAGAAAAGTCATTACTTGCAGACAAGCACAGGTCTTCCTAAGACCCAGTGTACTGTCATAGCTACACTCACTTCTCATGCACTATATTTTCAGGAGTGAGATGTAACAGCAGAACAGAGGTAGCTTTTCTAATTGGGCACACACACTACAAACATATATCTTTGTAAGTATAGTGTATAAGTTTTGTTCATTTCCCATCCCAATTACTTATTTTATCTTCAAAGTTCGCCATCTTTTAATTAGTGAAAATTCTGCTCTATTTAGGATCATCTTTTTCATTTTCTCTTATTTTTTTTCTACTCTCAAAGCATCTTCCTTTCTGGGGAAAAAAAACAAACAAACACCTCCCCCAAAAACCACCGAAAACCACCCCACCTCAGAACTCCCAAATCTGACATGTCAAATGCTTAAGTATAAGATAAATGTATGTTTATTTAGATGAAATGAAAGAATTATCCATTTTATATACAGTAGGCAGTCCAGGACAAAGAACAGAAACTAAATGGCTTCCCACAGATCTCCATGACTAGTCATGGTTCATCTTACTGTTGTGCAGAGGATAATGAAAAGTAACAAAAGCACTCCCATATTGCCAGATCACTCATCTTCTGCTTAAAATACACACTTAATGATATAACTACCCACGATCTCATACTAAACAGGTCAACAGGATACACAGATTGCAAATAGCTAAGTGGATCTTAAAGGAGCAGAATGTCCACAGTGTTATACCTATTACAGGGCCAAACTAATGAAGACCAAAGCAGCAAAAAATTCTGATCGTTCCTCTGCTCACAAAGTTTGGTTCCAATCACACCTCTGAATTGCTCATTCCTTGAGGACATCTGGTATAAGTTGCTTTCTGAAAAGTAGCCCCATCTTTCACAAAGTTATGCAGATACAACAGCTGTTGGTTGTATATATGCTCACCGAAAAGTGAGAAGTGGCATTCTGTTTCTTACCCATAAACTCACTTCTTTGCATCTACTGTGCAAGCAGAATTTGACTTTTTGTTGTTGTTGGTTTTTTTTCTTTTCTGTTTTGTTTTATTTTGTTGGCTTTGGTTTGGTTTTGGTTTTTTTTTTTTTTCTTCTTTCCTCTTGGTTCCATTCCTTACAATGCCTGCAAATTACAGATGCTGTGCTAATAAGTTCTGGCTTTATACCTAGAAGGCACTTCAAAAAACCTGGCTGTGGTTATGCTGAGTGTTACACCGCTGTTTTGGTAGCAGCTGTTTTCTCTGAGTCAGCTGGAAAACAGCTGGTAGTTAGCTACCTTCTCCTTGGTTAGAGGATGCTCACTAGAGGCAATTTTTGGCTTTGTAGTACAGGTTCATTTGCTAGATGGATACTGCTTTTCCCATATGCTGGAAGGCCACCTCTGCAAACAGCTGTCTTGAGATTTGGAAGGTGTTACAATGTTCTTGCTTTTGCAAGTTTGATTAATCAATATAATGTGAATTTTGTTCAAAACTGTATGGGTCCAACCTAAATCTCAGTTATCAACGGGAATGTCTCTACACACTTCACTTCACTTTGAGTTAGATTGTGCTAAATACAGCATATCTCTATTTTCCCAGCAGATGACTGTTGGAAACAAAATTCATCTGTGTGCACAGACATCAGAAAAAAAAAAATCTACACCCAACTCAAGCAGTGAATAAACTTTATCTGAGTTAGGTATGTGGTTTGATTCATCTGTCATTTAGGCTGTCTTGGTATCAGTATATTTCTTCTGATCACAGTCAAATGACTCTGGATGTCTCCTGAAGAACAGGGACAAAACAAAGGCCAACATCTTGAAACAGCATAACACGGGCTACTGGGATGGAACTTTTATTAATATACAAGACACATACAATATCCATGTTTAGACTGAAATAAAGATGCTGTCTACCGTGAAATGAAGGGCTGACTTAGATCTTAGCATGACAACAGTGAATGGCAAAAAAACCCAAAACCAACTCCACTTACATTTTTCAAACTAAATTTTTACCAGGATTTTTTCCTATGAGAGATGAAAAGGTATCTTTGCTCACATTAGTTGAAGGCCTGTTTAATAAGTCTGCATGAATTGGCAGTATATTTATCTGATTTGATTTTATACGATGACAAAAGGTGAAATAAATGTATTTAATATAGAAAACCAAGCATCTAAAATAATGAGATTTGTCCCAGCCTTTGCCACGATCATTTGATTCTACGTGCTCACTACCTTCACTCTTGTGATTCTGTGCCTACATTCTTTCTAAATTTTATCCAACTGAGACTTGCCTCTTGTCTCTGGAATATGGAGAGCACACCTAGGTTACTGCAGTCTAATGAAAAATGACTATTAGTAGGGTAATTGTTGCAGGAAGAGAAAACTGTGAAATGCTCTAGCTGTATAGTAACTGCCTAGAGTGCTACACGCAATACAAACATGTGCCTTGGATGTGTACAAAAGCCCATGGACCTTTTCAGTTTTCCCCAATTTCTTGACATTTTTTTTAAATCCTCATCAGCCTGTATCACAAGAGGCATGCACAAATATAATCATACAATAAGCTGTCTAAATATTTGTAGCACCAGGGGATAAGGAGATATTTTAAACACTTAATTGCAGTAAGAAGCTGAATACAGAAGCCAACGCATTTACCATTCCTCAATCCCCCTCTGTTAAGGAGAGGAAGAAATATTAATATAACATAGGGCAAGAACAACACCTACTGAAACTAGATCAACCTTTTCCCCAGGGCACTGGCAGTCAGCTATTCTCGATGAAAGATGTTAACAGGAAAGTATTTCTAAGAAGATTCACATGGTCTTATGGACATATTTGCCCCTTCCCTGGGCTCAACCTCCACAAATGAGAAATAGGCTGGTGACCCACTGTCCCTGCAGCCTGTCTGCCAACCTGCCCTGTGGCACTTTAAAGTGCTGCTCCTGGTAAGGAGGTGAGGTAAAGGAGGTGGGGGCAGAAGGGAGGGTTTGTTCTTAAGGGGAAAAGATTTTTCCAGTGACAGAAAGCCAAATGTTACAGATGGGTACATGCTCAGCTCCTACCTGATTTCAGAATGGTTTCTACTCTGACACATACTGTTAGGGTTTTTTTTCTACATCATCACCAAGAATCAACTCTCTGAAAAAGGGATTTATTTTTGAGGAAAATCAGAAGTTAGAGTCCTTGCAAAGAGCAGCAAAACTACTACTGAGTAAATTGCCACTGTGACCACAATCTGATATCACATAAACACAGAACTAACACTGCTCCTGTAAAGGTTACAGGATTTGTCCTCTCTGATGAACCTTAGGCTGCTGTTTCATACTCTAATGAAATTAAGAGCTAATTACATACAGTTTAGACTACACGTGAGGCACACAGGCTCAGCTTCCAGCTGAGCTGGGAAAATTTTAATTGTTTGGTTAGAAGATCAATCTATTTGAAGACATGCAAAAGCAACTTGTGATTGTAGGTGAAAAGTCATTAGAGCAAGTTATGATCTTACAACTATTAGTTTCCTAATTTAGATCGAGGAATAACAACTGTAAGGAAAAGGCAGTGACTGTGCAGATTAGATCATTAGACCCACAGCCAGCAGAACTAATGTCCATTAACCTAAGTGGTGACATTAACACCCTTCTTCCTGGCATGGACCCACTGCCTCCCCATAATCTGCATTTCTGGAAGAACACCTGGCTCCAATAGAGTGAGCCAATTCCAAGAAAAAAAAAAGAAGGCACAAAAGCAGCAACCATACTTGTTTGACTATGGGATTTTCCACTGTAATATGGAGTTCATTAGTGACCAGTGTGATGGGAGTGTGTCCCCTCCTTCTCACACAGAGTGCTTAGGGCACTAAGGATTCCAAAGCCACTTCATTGGGAAATGTCTGTGTGAAATTGCAGGACAGATGGGAGGAAAGCACCAGCCACCAGTTCTCTGCTGAGCATGGATGTCACTGCCTCTCCTCTCCTGCCTGGTCAGGCCACCCAAAAACCTGACAGACAGCTTCCAGCAGAGACTGGCTGTGCTGCCTCCTCTGGTTGGGGCTCATCTTGGGGGTCCTGGGAACCGCAGGACATTAATATGCCAAAACCAAATTAAACAAAGAAAATTAAAAGGCGTTTTATCATGATGAAACACTGTCTTCATGTTCCAGTAGTGAATGTGAACACATACATTTTAGGGAACTTTTAATTATGTTTACTTCTTAGCTGTTATCATTTCCCAAAAGCACCCCCTTCTAGTCTGCCACCATCAGCTGTGCATAGTCCACAGTCAGCAAGGAATGTCATTTAAAAACTGCTAATGTGTAGGATTTAAATAGCATCTTTATGTTGACAGATTCTGTATTACTGCGTGGAAGGGGCAAGTAACAAAAACGAACAATAAACTAGAAACTTGCAACAACAATAAGATTTAACGAGAGAGCATTCACAGAAAGCTGCTGAGGGCAAATTAAATGAACCAGGATGGATTGCCATCTGTTTTGGGCAGTCTCACTTGGCAAGGGCCTAGGACCAGAAGGGACTGGTGTTATCTTTGCTGTCTAGGTCACCACACCATGCTGCCTAGGACAGGCTCAAGCCCTGGACTGAAATGGTCTCCTTCAACTTTCCCTCACGCCAAAGCATCACAAAGCAAATACCTTTTGCATAACCCTTGACAAGTTATCGGCCATATTAATCTCATGATTTGCTCAGTTGAGTCTCCGGATTTATCTGTTCTATTTTAATTGTGGCCATGATTCAGTCATCACATCCATTTTTTGTGATATCAGAGAAACTGTACCACATTTGTTCAGTAATATGCTCACTTTATTAAAAAGATAAGGAAACAAATATAAAATGAAAGCTATTAATAAACATTGGACTGACTTAGTACATCAAACCACCACATGAGTACTCATAATTTAAAAGAAACTAATCATGTCAGTCACTGAATTAGTGCATCCAAGGATCTGGTCTCCATTTTCTAGGGACTACACAAGTCTGTTATTAAAAAGAAATACACAGCCTCTGCTTTGAGGCAAAGATATTGGATAACTGTTTCAACAAAAATCATTAGTTAGATTGCCTAATATGTTGCTGGCAAGTGCTCAGAATTGTAGGCCCAGTAACATCTTAAACCCTATAAAAGAGAATAAACACAGTGCCTCCTTCAACCCTTCCACAGTACTGGCTGAACTGTGATTGAGCTTCACTTCTAGGGTGAAGATCCTGGTGATGTGAAGGGGCCTGTGCAGGTCTAGAGCAATGTGCTTTTGCCATTCTGCAAAAAAGTGCTGGAGCACATGAAGGTAAAACACTGTGTGACTCCCCTGCACCTGAATGACCAGGGATCTAAGTGCATTTTAACTGCAAGTGGACCGAGTCTAGGGACTAGTGATACTGCTCAGGAAGAGCAGTCTCTAAGCTGCTGTAGTGGCATGGTAAAACTGGATCTTCCTTTTTCCTGAACTCAAGTGTCTTTGCCTAGAGATTTCCATTTCCCACCCACCACAAAGAAGGCAGAGATATTTAAATCTTTGGGATGATGTTACATGACTTCTGAAGACATACAGGTTAGAATCTATGAACAAAGCACAAAAAATTCTATCTGGAGAGAAAGTGTTAAGAGTTTTTAATAACACTGCTTAATATGTACTCATATAGTCCACTGACATAGAATTATCAGGGCAATAAAAATAAGAATACTGTCTTTACTCATTTCAAAGTGTGCCCAGCACAAGTGTCATGACACACCATATTCCTGCTTCTCTCTTAAATAGAAGCAAGGTGGTTGTTCTATGTGTCAGAGCTTTTGGTTCTCACCAGAGAAAGGCATTAATATTATGATGGTTACTTTCTCTCAGTCCTTGTTACTACAGAGTTAATGCACTGCCATGAGAAGGAAATACTGCTACTGAGAATATTATCTTTTTGGCCTCTTCTGGGTTTTGGCATGCAAAAGTGAACATGTGCTCTCCCTCAGTTCACCTGGCCCTGATGAGACTTAGGACAAGGAGTTCCTGTCCTGTTGCCCCTTGCTTTCCAGCTGGACAATCATTCCCTGTAAGGAGCAGTCTCCCTTTCCTGGCACTGGCACAGTCACCTCTTTTGCTACGCTTGAACAGCTAAAGCACAGCTCTGCAAAGCTCTGCTATTCAGCCATCACCGGGAACAATGGGAAACAGGCAGCCTGTCTATGCCAGTGAGGTGCATTGCTTACACCTCCCACAATAAGAGACAAGAGAGTCCAACTCCTCCACCTGCAAGGTGGGGTCACCAGTCATAGACTACTACCCATCGCAGTCACCAGTAACATTAAGGGAGAAAGCATGAGCCTTGTTGTGTGGATACATTCCTCGGACCTGGATGCACCATGGGAGATCATTTTGCTGAAGTTCTTAACTAGATGCATATTTTCTAAGGAATATCTGTGTGGTACATCAGATCACATAGATACTGAGGTGAGAAGCGACTCTGCACAGGAAAGTGAATTCACATCAAGCTCCAGTGTTTGGATGTGAGATCTTGACTTTGCTTTTTGTAGATGTAGACGGTAGCCCAGACACTCAGCTTTACCAACCTCCAGCTATAAACCAGTATGCATCATGTTGCCTAAAAAAAGAAGGCTGATCAAACTCCAGGATATTAATAAGCAGAGATTTGCCCCCCTTGCTACCTGTAAAGAACATTTAATTTATTTTGCAAACTTTTCTTCATCTTCAAAAAGTCCAGAGAAATACCATCTTTAAACAAAAACAGCTTTTCATATAACAGTGAGATTCTTGAGCTGTCTAGAAAAAAACATCCAAGTATGAAAAGTGTCTGAAGAAAAGATGACAAGCCAGAGCCAGCAACACTAGCATTTTAAGTGAGAACATGAATTCGTCCAACATGTGGGGATAGTCAAAGAAAAGAGAAGCTGAGGACTGTACTCAAGGCAGACAAGGGCATTGCTGGAAAGTGAGATGGACAAAGAATCTAGCAGAATTCAACTCATAGGCTGCCTCAGCTGAAGCTGCCTTTTTCTTAGATACTTGTTGTTATGATGTTAAAACTTTTTTTTTTCCCCAGCCTCCTGCCTATTTTTCTGATGTAGATTTAAAGAAATAGGAGGCGGGTGCATTGTGAGATGAAGGATGGAAAAAAGTGAAAAAAGAAGAAGAAGCCCTTATCATTCTCTCATCTCTTTCCCAAATCTAGGAAACAGGCTGAGAAACAGCTGCTCTTTAACCATCCAGAGAGAAAGCACCTGATGCAGCCTGTGCCGTGCCCGACCCTTCCCAGGAAGAAGCGTCCCATTGTCCCATTTCACAGGACTGCTGTGGTGGGCAAGTCCCTTATCGTGCTCTGTGGCAGGAAGGGTATGGGGGAAGGCTGGCAAGGGAGCCAGGGAGCAGCACGCCAAGAGCAGGGAAAAGGAAGCAGGAAAACTACCAAGACAGACAGGGTGGAGGAGGCTGGATGAGAATTCAAACAGTCACAGCCAAAACGAAAAGCTGAAGCAGAACACTATATTTAACAGTACTGCTCAATTGAATGTTTCTGGAAAACTTAAGTTTTGAGGGATCATAGAGTTCGGGAGTAACTTTAACTTTAGTGCTTCTTCCCTGCTCTGTTCACAACCTTCACTGCTCACATTACATTTGAATGGAGGTGGCAACTTCCCCAGACTGCATCTTTGTACCTGGCATTTCCTTGAGCACTTGTACATACCTAATAAGGCTTTCAAATATTATGTTTTGCCTAATTTAACACAATTGTCCTGATCTAAGTGCACATTATGGAACACATTTTAAAAACTAAGATAGATTTGGCTTCAATAAGAGCTGGGAAGTGCTGAGAGTACAATAGCAATCTAAGCTCACTTTAAGACACTGCCTACAGAACCAAGCAGGATGGGGAAAGGTCTTGCAGAAAAGTTAGCAAAGGGTAGTTATGTGGAATTCCATTACTTTTGCTCATACTTTTCTGATTTGTGATCCTTTTCAACAATTGTAAAATAGGATAAGTAATTAATATTGCAACATAGACTGTTACACCACGAATACATTCTGGTGGAGTTGCACGTAACTTCAGCCAACTATTCCATGCTACCAGCTTCATTTAATTCTAGAGAATATCCTTAGACGTGGTAGCAGAACACTGATCAAACCCTATTCGGTACCAATATACTGTTTGTCCTGGTGGAATTTATATTGTTGAATATGTATCTGCTGGGTCAAATTAGATGACATTTCAGACAATAGTAAAAATTTCTGAAAGTTACACAGGATTACATCAAAATCCATCAAAATAAAGCAGTATGATAGCAAATATAAGGGTTTCAACAAGGGTTCAATATTTAATACTGTATTCAATTCTGTGTTTTGAGAGGCTAGCCAGGATGAAGCTTGAAGAATTGAAATAATTTATTTTGTAGGTCTTTATTCAATCCACACTGTAAAAAACACTGCCCATAATGGGCTTAAAACCACGACATAGATGAATTGCTTCATTGTGTTTCCACACAAGAAATGAATTGGATATTGTTTAATTAGGGAGAGATATTTTAAGACGCTGTGAGATTGACTGGAATATTCCGAGACCTTTCTAGTTTGCTGTTGGAACTGAAACCCAACAGTGCATGTAACAAAAACAGAACTTGTTTCTTCCCCAGGAATTTACCATTATGGAAATTGCTGTGTCTTATAGAGCAACATTTCCTCCTGTTCTGAATCTGACTCACCTTATTCTACTTGCTTTAGTGGAGCTAACCCAGCTACATTGGCTCAGAGCACAGCCTTATTCATCTCAGGCAACAAAGCAGTGCGTTCGGAGCACAGACCAGCTCCGTGGCAGATAAGTAACCAGCAGTTTCTGAGATATGGCAGAGCTATAATTAATGATTGTCTTCAAGACTTAATTATGTTTAATGCTCTCCTGTGACAGAGTGAGGTGGTAAGAAAGACTCTCATGCTTGTTTGTCAACAGAAATACCAGAACTAATAACAGTAGTCTCAAATAAAATCCATCTTGACAGCTGGTCATATTCTGAAGTTCATCTCCTCCTGTCCCGCCTCAGGGACAAGCTAAGGAGTGTGAACACCCGCTCTTAATTACTGGACAAGGAAGTTGCCACGACACAATTGCTTCTCCCATCATGTCAGTTTTTACCAATGTTTTCAGAATACCAGGATCTGCTTTCCCTCACAATAACGAAGGCATAGACCCTTTCTAGACCCTGCAGCAGCCACAGCCCTACTGCCGAGCTGCACTGGGCAATACTGGCACGGCACATGTTTTGGGGTGTACACACGAGAGAGAGGTTGAGCACACAGTTCAAATCATGCTGCTTGGTTTCCATGCTGAAACAGAAGGAAATATGTCCAGGATGAATATTCAGTTGTCATTTAACAGAATGCCAGACCCCCTCTGTTCTTTAAATAGCAAAACAAACCAAAGCCTTCCACTCAATACTGGAAAATACAGAAGTTTTATGTTGTAAAGCTGGGTAAGACTCCTTTATTTGGAGTACGTCGGATAGTCAAGAACAAAGCTGTTCTGAAATACCACAGGAAACAAGAGTTTAGTCATGCCTTGTGTCTGCTATATGAATGAACCATGGGGAGAGGAAGCTGGGCACAGATCTGTGTATAAAAAACCACTCAGACCCACCTAACACAGTGGTAGTGATTTCCTAAAGACTACTTGAGTGCCAAAAAATAACTGCTGTAGAAATAGCAGGAGCACGTTCTTCAAGCAAGCATTTCAACTGTGAAAGAGTATGCAGTTTTGAAGGAAAAAAGCATTTACTTAAAGGAAAGATTCAGTTACTTGATGGTTCGTGAGCTGGATACAAACATGGGCAAAAACTAACTTTTCCCCTCCAAACAGTACCCTCAGCTGTCGTCTCAACCCCTTGTTGAACTGTTAACTGTTCCCAGAGTTGAAGGGGTTGCAGTGTTTTACAAACTGATCCCCTTACCTTGTTTCTCCCCAACATGGGGAACAGAGCTTCCTTTGACCCTCGTGATAGGATAAAAGGAAGGAGAACACTGGAGATCTATCACAAACAACTCAGTTGAGCTCAGCTAAGCCTAAGTGGAGCACAGACAAAAAGTGTGTCTGGGGAGAAAGCTCAGACCAGCACATCCCTAATAGTCCTCTTAGTGGATGTGTCTGCATATTCCTCCCCTTGTTTCCACACTGCAACTGGAATTGTGCAACCATAAGAGACACTGTTGGAAGCTGCTGGTGTCAATGGAAACGTGAAACACTGCTCTGACTAGAGTGCAGCCCTCCTGAAGGAGGCAACAGCTTCCAGCCACTGTGGTTTTGGCAAACTGCTCTTGGTGCATACGGTAACAGTGAATCACTACACTGTTCCCTCTAACGGGAACATACTGAAAAATCTCAGAAAAATTACACAAAGCTTTGACAGTTACAGCCAGGACTACAAAACAACCTCTCAGTAGACACCGTTGCCTGTTTTACAGGTCTCTGGCACAGCATGGGACCTGATGAGCTCCTGTACTCCTGCAGGTAGGGCTCAGTTTGCTTGTGGGCAGCATCCCTTCCTGATTCTCCTCTCTTTCCCATGGTACAGGCTTCAACCCAGAGCAGGCACTGGGTCAGAGAAGCCCCTTAGCTCTTTCAGAGTGCAATGGTGAGGATGCAGGCCATGCTCTGCATGTGAAGAGGTGCACAGAGGAGAGCTCTGCTCTCATGCCTTTGTCAGGAGATTCTCTGTCCCACTACCCACATAAAGCACCTGATGGGAATCTGAAGAGAAGATTCCCTATAAAGTGATAGGAACACCCACAGGTGTGTGATCTCCTGACAGCTACCACCACTGGACAGAGGAGGGTACCCAAATTACCCACTGGAGAAGACTGGAGCCCCTGAAATGCAAGCCCACAGAAAGATACTCGAGCTGGAGATGACCAGCACTTCTCACAAGAGAAGTCAGAAATCACAGACTTCCAGAGGCTACAGGCTGTGCGCTCCACATGCAGAGGGAGGAAGAGAGAAATGCAGTACCAATAATTTTTCTACTGTCTTTTTTTTAGAGGTATCTGCAAAGGCACTAGAAAAACTGCTTTCCCCATTCCAGTTAAATAAGACTAGCATTTTCTTCCAGTAATGTCTAGTAGGATGCACATTTGGTTGCCTGTAAACTATAAATTCACAAAGACAAGCCCCACAAACCAGCACGAGTAGGAACCATCTCAAGATTTATGTGTGTATGACACTTTCAAAAAATTCCCGCAAATCATTTATACAGCAGGACATGGACACGCTGGCTGTGAGCAAGTAATCAGGAAACCACATTTCACTTCCCTAGGTTAGCATTTGAGGTGGGGCCTAAAACACAGTTAGGTGAAAAAAATGGAACTTATGCATCTTGTGAATGTAGTAGAGCTCTGCATATAGGACTAGACAGCAGAATTATGGAGGAAACAAGCCTTGCATTTGTTGGGGATGTGAGGGTGGGCTGCCAGCATTTGCTGAGATTTCTCTCTAGGTCTGTGTCTATTTTGATTATGAACTGTGCCACTGATGAAGGAGCATATTGAAGCTACAGCATATCCTCACTGATCTCTTGCTGATGTTTCTGAGATGCATTCCTGGATCCCCTCTCTCATGGATCCAGAAAGATTCTCCAGTTATTCCTCATTCCTCTCTCATAATAACTTGTTACGCATCCTTTATAGCATGTAAAAAAGGAGCAGCTGCTGTTGGAAGTAACAAATAGACAGCTACTTAAGGATGCTCAAGTACCACCATGAGGACTGAGATTTGAAGGGAATCCCCGCAACACTGTTGCTTACGTTTCACAAGAGCAAGCGCAGCTCATGGCTGTTCATCTGAATACAGAGTTGATTGTAAATTCATGATTCGTGTCATTTCAGGAAATTGTCATCGCCTACTCAAAAGCTGCAAAACTTTAAATGCATTTTTAGTGGGCATGGAGAGAATTAAGCATAATTTTATGACAAGAGTAACTAAAAGCTTGTTATCGACTTAGTTTAACTATTAGTGGAAGGGAACAGGGGAACATGAAAACAGCCAGCAGTCCAGAGTCAGTTCTGCTGAGAAAGGAGGAGGAAATATTCCTCCTTTTGCCTGAGTAGACCAGATTTCAAAAGCAACCTGAGTAAAGAAATCTCCAACCACAGTGAAAAACCATATAATTGAAAAGCCAGAAATTAGCCCTGAGTGCAAAGGCCGGTTGCGTTTTCTGTACCTATGGTTGCAAATTCACCTTTTTAAACTCAAGAGGCTTTGTACCCACTTCACAACAGCCCAAGCAGGGGTGTCAAGCTGGCCACAGTGACCATGATTTAAACTCGACTTGAAAAAAAATCAAAAATCAACTTCTCCAAGCACTGGGGCTGCCTGATCTCTCTCAAGCTAGGATGAATAATACAGATATGTTTAAATTTGAAATACTCTTCGTGTGAGCTTTATATTCCAGCAGCAGATTCCTCTCCTCTTTGCCCAGATGAGACAAGATATTCCTGAATATTTTATAACTAAAAATCTTTTTCTCTTTGCCCTCCTATGTAGATTCTCACACCCTGCAGCCCAGCATGACAAGTTCTTCTCTTTGAAATATTAAGCCACTTTCAGTGGGTCTTGTCAATCCTTTACACCTATTTTAATTGAATATTTCAAAGTGGATTGAGATCAGAGCACTCTGCCTGGGTGGGCACTCACTGGTGATGTCAGGCTCTCCCTCCTCACCTCCAGCTGAAGCGATCAGAGATCTCACCTGCTTGTGCTGAGGGTGTGATGGATGTCACAGCCTAATGGGTGAAAAGTGGCGATGAGGGAGCTTGAAAAAGAGCAGATAAAGCACACTAAAGTTTGAAGCTGTTTGTTTTAAAGAATGGGTTTGAACTTTAGCTCACACAAAAAGTGAGTCTCACAATTCTGGAGTTCTGTGACATATTTGTTCCTGAGCTGGGCTAGGAAACACAAAATCAGACTCATTTTAATAGCAATTCTCACTATTTTTTTTTCCTCCATGTCTCCAAGTTTGGATGCCTGGTTCATATAGGTAGGTGTATCACCCAGGTCTTCTCTAGATGCAGTATAGTAGCTCTCATTGTAGTAGCTTCATCCAATTTAAGTCCTTTCCAAAGAAAATCAATGGGAAACACTAGAGACCTGGTGTTATTCATATGACCAATACATAAGCTTCCATTCTGGTATAACATTTAAATCTTTTAAAATAAAACCTGAACAACGACTAAATAACTATTACATTTCTCAAGCAAGTTGTAAAAGTTCTTCTGGATAAATTAGAAGGCAGCATAAAATGGAAATCCCTATACTTCAATTACATTTCTTTGCTTACATGAAAAACAGCTTTTTTAGAAGGAAGGATTGCAGAGGGAATGGCCACCTGAACCCAAAAACACTTGCCAGGACATTGGTGAGTATTGGTGTCCATAGTTCCATTACCATGAGACCACAGACAGAGAACTAAGAGACTATGACAAAAAGTTCTGAAACTGAGTACAAGCAAAAGGAAGAAAAGAGGACAGTATTTTCTTGAAAGCAAGACAGTCAAGGAAATAATGGTAAAACATTTTGATGTAAAAATTATTCTTTGTTGTTGTTTTTTTGGGGTTTCTCTAGTGTGTTCTCTTTCTTTAAATCGTCAGTTTGTTTTAGCTGGCAATGATACTGTGAAATTAATTATTTCTCTGTGTTGTCCTAGGCAGAATTCCCTGCAATTCCTTGATAAACTCCTATCTCATGCTCATGTCTTCATCAATTTAGAGTCTTTACTTCCCATTAGAATTAGTTGTTTACGGTTGACAAATATTATCTGTATTTTCCTTGCAAAAATGATCATGGGGATAAAACTTCCATTTTTATATTCACAAATAAAGCTCAACAATTATATGGCTTTTGGCATAAACAGGAACATAACAAGATTTCTTTTCAAATATTTTTCCTCCCCTAAATTCTCTATTGTGGTATTTTGGATCCGATGCCTGAACATTCAGCATAATTAATTAAGCTTTTTATTCTCAAGAGTATTTTAGTGGGACTTGCCAAAAAATGTCCGGAAAATAGCTATGCATTTAATAATACGTGCATTGGCTACTGTTCCAGCACTCTGTAGGAGTGGATAACCACAATAAGCATAAAACATTAGTTATGACTGGGAATCATGTCCCTGTTATGCAAACATGGCTTAAAAAGCAAGTAATGAATTCCTGGCTTTTGTATTATCCCAAATGATAAATAACATATCAGAATGAGAATCCAGCTACAGGTGAAATGGGTAAGTTTGCCCAGGTTTTGAAGGGCGGTGCTGGCCATTTTGTTCATCAAAAGGTTAGGGCAATGGATGGAAAAGCAAAGAGTAGAGTAAACATGTAGTGGAGCTGACTGAGGTAGTCTGAGCACTGAAATAACTGGCTACGAAGACCAGAAATACACTCCAGACGATGTTCTGTGCTTAAGTAGACTCTAGCAGGTCTCTACTGTTCACAATAATCTGGGTACAACCTCTCTCAAAGTCTTACATTCATTTTTATATATGCCTTCTTTTTATATGTTTATTCTGTTGCCAGAGCAACTTGAAAGCAGGCTAACAAAATAGGCTTCAGACTCAAAGAAAAAAGCTAGGTGACTTCACACTATGGTGACTAAACCATTTTTTTGGTCTCCAGGTTATCTAGGTTAGAGCTGACTGAGGAATCTCAGTGCTACAGTGTGCTCTGCAACTGAAAAAGCCTTTACTCATCATCACTATGAGCTGAGTCTGCCTCCAAAAGGCTGTTTGCATAAGACCTGTTGTGTTGTAGCCTTACTACTACTATGTTGTCAACAGTAATGAAAAAATAAATCTAGTCATTCTGCTTACAGAAGTTTTCAGTCAATGAAGACATTTGAGTTACTGGTTTCCCAGCCCTTGAGCCTAGTTAGGGTTTCATTTCCTTAGCCCCAGAAGAGAAGAAATCGGTGCTAATGCAGTACAATGGCATTGTCTGAAGTTTCTTTGAAAGGAAAACCAAGATGCACGCAGCTCTGACCACAACTTTTCTCTCTGTTACTTATAAGGCATGATAAACTAATAATTAAAAATCTGAACTCCTTCAAGTACCATATGTTTTTTCAACCAGCTTCACTCTGTATAATTCTTGAACCAATGTGTAGGAAAGCAGCACAATGAAGGCTGACATATGTTTCTGCACTAGCAAAGGAGGGATCATATTTAGTTTTGAGGCAAGCATATGTGGCCCTTATAGGCTGCAGCCTGACACTGATAATTGTTTTGCCCCCTGTGTTTGGAACTGTTGGGATAGACTCTACTAGTAAAAAATACCCTATAAAATATGGGCCTGACCCAGTGCTTAGTGAAGTTAATTGGATTTTTTCTATGGCACTAGCAGAGATGATTTTAAGCCCCTAGAGCAGAAGTTGGCTCACAATTGTCCATTTTCTCTTGTTATTCACAGAAAAGAAACTCTACTCTGCCTTTTCAAAGACGATAGCTAAGTTTTAAATTCATGCTTTTAATTTGCTTACAGAGAATGAATTTCTTTCAAATAAAATGGGTTTGGGTTGTGGGTTTGTTTTTTTTTAGCAGAGTTCTGGCACATGTTTTCAGGGTCAACTTCTAATAACAACCCTTACAAAAAACCCCGCAGTTGTGACATTCATTTTTTGGTGCAGCAAACAATGAGACTGTAATGATGATGAAGATAATGGCATTTATTTTTTGCTTCTGAACAAATGTCATCCATTCTGCATCCAGTCCCACTGTGCAAAGGCCTGAGCCATGGCCTCCATTAGGATCAGCTGACACAGTTCTGCCTGGCCCAAATTTACAAGCACCTGCTGAAATATGACAATCAATTTTTTTTCTCTGCTTTTCTCACTGCTGAGATCTCCTGTAAGAAACATTAATTTCTTTTAAAATATTTCAGCTAAAGATAAGCCAAAATTATGGGTGCTAATGATGCACTTAAGACCTTCCCACTGAAGGGAATTAACTTGTGTCTGTGACAGAGGTTCTTCAACTACTCAATGAAGAATTGCATTCAAAAAATAAACACATATGTTTGCCAGCACTCTCCCCTCCTCCAGCTGCCCTATTTAAGGGAGCATCCCATGCAATTCTTGTCCCTGAAGTCAAATTTTTTAATTTTATTTTTAACTGTTGTTTATAAGAGGTTCTTTCTTAAATAAGGACTTTTTGGAGTCCATGAATAAGGACTTTTGGATTTTGCAATTCAGCAGCACACCTGCACGGCCCTGTACAATGCTCTTTCAAATTTGTTCCTCTATAACTAACCCTATATGGGAAGTTATGTCTAGATTTGTGAATGACTTGTGGCCCAGACACTAACCAGTAGTGATGCATTGTCTATTTCTGACAAACTTGAAACAAAACAGGACCTTTGGATTGTTAAGGAACTGATTAGGCAACCCAGAGGCTCAGGTGCTGATTTAAGCCCAAAGCATTTATGATCAGTGTCCATCACATCACTCCATTCCTCCAGGTCCCTCAAGAAATGTTTGACATTCGGATCATGAGCTGTGTGGGGCAGCAGCTGTCTCCTGTGTAAATTCATGGTAGAAAAATGGGATCCACAGAACTGGCTGGGGATTCTTATATGCCAAGATCTTATACGCAAGTGTCCTGCTACAGAAATTCAGTGAACTACACATTTCCAATACAAATTTCCATTGAATTTCATTTTAACTAATGAAGTAGATTAGAATTGTTACTTAGGACTGTGCCAGACAACCTGTCAGTAAATAATTTATCTCAGAAGACAGAGGGAAATATTTAACAGCAAGAGAAAGGTTTTTTAAAATACTTTTTAAACTTCTTGCAAATTCTAGATAGCCACTCTCTGACATCTATCACAAAATTCTTCTGGAAATTTGAAATTATGTTAATACTAAAAGAAGAAAAATAGGGAAGAAAAAAGGATGTTTCTGGAAAAGCGATGTGTATACGTATTATATATGGATTGCAGCAGCCATGTATAGGTTTCAAAGATAATTTACAGTTATGGGAAAAATGCTAACAATAAATGTACATTCGGAAATGGGCATTTTAGAATACCCCACATTATCTCACTCCTTCCCCTTGCCCTCACAATACCTCACCTGTGGGTACTTCAGTAACATTAACAGAAAATTTCATAAGATTTGCTCCCATCTTTTTAAACAGGCTTGGATTCTTACACCATTTTTTTTAAAATGCAACTGAATGGTCCAACCACCACTTTCCATGTACCTTCTCCATTGTTTGCCAGAAAAATTATCTGGACAAAATGCAATGCAAATATTCGCTGAAAGTATTTTTCCAGAACCTCTGAAAATGGCAGTGCTTTGGGTTGCATACAATTTCTATTATTAAAAAATGGCTTTTTAAAAAAAAAATATGGAAGGTCACCTGCATCTAAGGTCTAAAGAGGCTGGTTTAGCTTCTTCTGGAATATACTTCCCTGACATCACTAAGCTGAGGCCACACTGCGTGCTGGGGATGGAAATTAGAGGAAGAATGAAAGTAGGAAGGAGAAAGTGGAAAGTGAAGTGGGGGTGAGAAAGGAGGGACTCACAGAGATCTTAAGCACGGGATAGGTTTCTTCCAATTAATTCTGAATTTGTAAAACAACTACACTATTTGAATATCTTCTTTGATTATAGTCAGTATATTTTGAATAGCTGGTTGCACATATATGAAGAAAAACCAAAGGATTAGCAGCTGTCTTGGAGGTGTATTACTTGAAATTAATATTTGAATATTTTTAAAAACTGTTTTGCAGATATCAGTCCAGCAGAGTCATTCTTTATAGCAGTCCCTATTCTCTGTATGTTTACTTAAGAAAATGGAAATTATTCTCTTCCTTACCTAATTCTTTCATTAACAGCCTTTAACAGTTTTTGTTGGAGACATAGTTCATCACTGTACCAAACATGGTAGCATCCAGCAATTTATCTGTCGACCTGTTCTCAATACACAAGCAATTTTTCATAAGAGAGGAACTTACTGGAGTAGTGGTCTATTGTTATGGCATATGGACCTATTAGTGTAGTAAATTTATCATTACACATGGCATAAAAGATGCATTATCATCCATTAAGTTCAGGTAGAAGCAAACCATTGGATGCCTACCACTGGATCTCTCCCACATCACGATATCCTTTCCAGTAATGCCTGTGTAGTCTTTGAAGAGAGTTTCCCTTTTAATGATACCCTACAATTAAACATGCATGGCTTTAAAACATAAGCCAACTAAGATATTAAAATCAACATTTACTACTATATAATGAAGTCCACCCAGTTAGAAGTCCATAAATTATTACTTGTTTCACATGGACAGGAATGCTGCTTTTGTATTTATCTTCCACCACCCCCCACACCACCAAAAATAAATAAATAAATAAAAAGCAAACTCTTTCATTATCTTTTTTTCCCCTTTGTGTTTTAATGCAGCAATGTCAGGCAGGGATGGGAAATCTGCAGTCTCGTGATTCTAAAGGAGAAGAATATGACCTCCAGGCAAAAAGCCACCATGTCCCAGATGCACAAAGTGAATCCCCAAAGGCTTTTCTCATAGTCTCAAAATCCCTGTATTTTCAGTAAAATTATCTAAATAGCAAAATTACTTTGTACTGTCACATACTATGTTGCTGCCCTGAGAGAAGCATGATTTGATTTAAATTTACACCTGTAGCTGAGTAGTTACACAAAGATGATTTATCTATTGAGTTTTACCTATTTTCATTCTAATAATGCTCTTTGGCAAATCTAGATATCTCCCATCCCCCCCCCCCCACACACATTCTGTCTCCAAGAAGTAAAGCCAGGATTGGAAAGGTCATTCTACCTTCTCCTGCCTCTTCTCCTCCACGGTGAGAAATGTTCCAAGATAAGCACACCCCTCTACCCATCGTACTCAGCTTTAGTTCACCCACTGAAGACTGTTGGGGTTTCACACTGAAACTTCAAGAGCAGGAAACACATAGAAGTGAAGAACATTTTCATTTAAAGACTGACAAAATCTACCACAAATTCTCAAGGCTGATCTATAAAGATTAAGAGCTTTCTTCAAGTAGTTTGTATTGTTTGGCCACTTTACAAATTTTGCTGCTACTTTAAAAAGAAAAAAGCCCCCACAAACAAAACTAAAACAGGTAGGGGGAAAAAAAAAAAGAAGGAATGGGTAGAGGAGGACTAATCTTACAGCACCAAACCTTGACTTTGAAGTAAGTAGGACTCAAAAATCTAGCTGCCAGAGACAAAAGCCTCACATTGCTTTCCAAGTAAGTTCACTAAGTATTTTGTCACCAGAAACTCATTGACTGAGAGCACTCAGTGTCCTGTTGGAGAGAGTCTTCTGTCCTATTACTGCTGAGTGGAGATGAAATTGAGGACACCAAGAATAAACACCCAAATCTTACAGTACTTGGTGAAACTTCTGCATGCCTCTTTCCCTCTCGTGAAAAACAAGAATAAACATGTATATTCCACCCTGATAATGATGGCAAAGTCCCAGGAAGCAGCACACAGAACAGGGGGCAATTTTCTTTAACTAGTTGTGGCACTCAAAGGCAAAAATTACATCTATATACAGTGCTTCAGTGTTGACTACTGGAGAAGAGATTTTACTTAGTAAGGTAAGAAAGTGAGGAGGCAGAAGGTAACCAACATTAATTAAAAAGTTCACATTGAGAAAAGATGATGCTTGGTGGAATTTGCCATTTGAACAATCATTGAAGAAAATTTCCAACAATATTAATGATTAAGAATCCCTTGACAGTCCCTTGATCAGTGCAGAGGAGATGCACAGATCACATGCACAAAGTGTAGACCTACATTAGACACCTGCAGTGTTGCTGCTTAAGACATTACAATGGTTGGGTTTTTTTTTTAGCAGTGATATAGTCTCTGCTAGCTTGAACAGAGCACACACAGAGGGATGCCATGAAGGAGTCTGGAGCTGCCCTGGGCGTATTCAGAATTGGTAAAGGAGGTCCCACGGAGTGATCACATAGCAGAAAAACACATAACAGCCCTCTCACAGTGTTCGCACTGTTGGCAACCATTACAAACCAATTATTTCCTTTGGTCTGTTAAAAGGGATAGGGAGATAGGTTTCCTAAGGACTTCCATCACCCCAGAACAGCACTGCACCATTGCTTCAAAGGGAACTGTTCAGGAACACGAAGAAGCGCTGTCTGACTTATCCTCCCACCACTGATCCAGCCCACAAGCGATGGCTAGGGGAATGAAAAGGGCTCCCCAGGTGCCTTCTGTTATAAACTGGTGAAGGGAGGAGAATATTCTCTAAAATCTGAAAGACCTCAATTCAAATGTGCTTGCAGAAGCATCTTTTTATCTATCAAATGCTTTTGGACTCCAATTAAACACAGTAGAGAAAGGGATGAAATGGCCCCGAATAACCTTTACATAAGATAATGCTTGTACGCCAAGAGTACAGAAAGCCATATAAGTCACTTAAACCTATATTTTTTTGTCCATTTGTGGTAACAGCTACCACTTCATGCTGTGTATCAGTGGGCTGACTTGTCAGTGGATGAAGCCTGCTATTAGCCAATGAGTAACACAGCTTCAAACCCCTCAGACCTTAGGCAGGGATTAGTTTTCACTGGGAAATATGGACATATTGGCGATATGTGCATTTTGAAACATTACTGGAACAGCTGGTACACTTCAAAAGCATAGGTTCTTTACATTTTCCCATAGAAGCAGGCCCTGAAGTGAATATTTAGCATTAAGTGTAATTAGTTTCTTTTATGGAATCTGTCTCAAACAGCATCTCTGCTGGGGAGGACCAAGTTTTAAGCCTGCTGTACTCAAGCTCACCTGAATAACAGACAGCATAACTAGAAAGCATTTCAGAATAAGGAAAACTTGAGCACTAGGAACTTGAAATCTGGAAAAAATGGAATAAAATAATAATGTTAAAAAAAGCAGAATATGATGCCTCATTGCACTAGTCACAAGACTGCATTTACTGACTTTAGGAGTAATGTCTCAATGGCAGCTACTTAGTTTTACCACCAGGGAGTTCACAAGGAAATGCTCCTAAAGTCAGACCTTAGAGCAGTGTGCTGATACTGCTCTTTCTCAAAACAGTTCATCAAACACAGGTGTGCCCTGCATTACCTACTGTTGTTCTGGCCCCCTCAACTATTAATTTCCTTCATTTACGAAAGCAAATAATACACTCTGAAGATTTTGTTGACCTTCTGTGCTTGGCTGCTTGTTCAAGATGGATGGAAAGTCACTTCCTCTGCATGATGGAAAAGGTGGACTGTCAGAGCCAGTATGGATGCAAGGTCCTTCTGGGGGGCAGCACCCTGGGAGTGGAGAACCCTCTCTCCCACTGCATGTCCCTCTGAACTCTCCACACCAGGAAACAGGCATGTCTGTTCATACCTACAAGTCACAAAAGCAGCAGTAGCATCACAGGGAAGAAGGACTGTGACCCTTTCACCCAATGAAAAGAAAAACCCTCCAAAACTGAGTCCCTG